>NC_045780.1:76172939-76474189 GCF_008692025.1 Phocoena sinus
CCCCTTACTTTCAGTCTGTATGTGTCTCTAGTTCTGAAGTGGGTCTCTTGTAGACAGCATATATAAGGGTCTTGTTTTTGTATCCATTCAGCCAATCTGTGTCTTTTGGTGGGAGCATTTAGTCCATTTACATTTAAGGTAATTATCGATATGTATGTTCCTATTTCCATTTTATATATTGTTTTGGGTTCGCTACTATAGGTCATTTCCTTCTCTTGTGTTTCGTGTCTAGAGAAGTTCCTTTAGCATTTGTTGTAAAGCTGGTTTGGTGGTGCTGAACTCTCTCAGCTTTTGCTTGTCTGTAAAGGTTTTAATTTCTCCATCAAATGTGAATGAGATCCTTGCTGGGTAGAGTAGTCTTGGTTTCAGGCTATTCTCCTTCATCACTTTCAGTATGTCCTGCCACTCCCTTCTGGCTTGTAGGGTTTCTGCTGAGAGGTCCGCTGTTAACCTTATGGGGATTCCCTTGTGTGTTATTTGTTGTTTTTCCCTTGCTGCTTTTAATATGCTTTCTTTGTATTTAATTTTTGACAGTTTGATTAATATGTGTCTTGGCGTGTTTCTCCTTGTATTTATCCTGTATGGGACCCTCTGTGCTTCCTGGACTTGATTAACTATTTCCTTTCCCATATTAGGGAAGTTTTCAACTATAATCTCTTCAAATATTTTCTCAGTCCCTTTCTTTCTTTCTTCTTCTTCTGGAACCCCTATAATTCGAATGTTGGTGCGTTTCATGTTGTCCCAGAGGTCTCTGAGACTGTCCTCAGTTCTTTTCATTCTTTTTTCTTTATTCTGCTCTGCAGTAGTTATTTCCACTACTTTATCTTCCAGGTCACTTATCCGTTCTTCTGCCTCAGTTATTCTGCTATTGATCCTATCTAGAGTGATTTTAATTTCATTTATTGCATTGTTCATCGTTGCTTGTTTCATCTTTAGTTCTTGTAGGTCCTTGTTAACTGTTTCTTGCATTTTGTCCATTCTACTTCCAAGATTTCGGATCATCCTTACTATCATTATTCTGAATTCTTTTTCAGGTAGATTGCCTATTTCCTCTTCATTTGTTAGGTCTGGTGGGTTTTTATCTTGCTCCTTCATCTGCTGTGTGTTTTTCTGTCTTCTCATTTTGCTTATCTTACTGTGTTTGGGGTCTCCTTTTTGCCGGCTGCACTTTCGTAGTTCCCGTTGTTTTTGATGTCTGTCTCCAGTGGCTAAGGTTGTTTCAGTGGGTTGTGTAGGCTTCCTGGTGGAGGGGACTAGTGCCTGTGTTGTGCTGGATGAGGCTGGATCTTGTCTCTCTAGTGGGCAGGTTCACGTCTGGTGGTGTGTTTTGGGGTGTCTGTGGCCTTATTATGATTTTAGGCAGCCTCTCTGCTAATGGGTGGGGTTGTGTTCCTGTTTTGCTAGTTGTTTGGCATAGGTTGTCCAGCACTGTGGCTTGCTGGTCGTTGAGTGAAGCTGGGTGCTGGTGTTAAGATGGAGGTCTCTGGGAGATTTCCGCTGTTTAATATTATGTGGAGCTGGGAGGTCTCTTGTTGACCAGTGACCTGAAGTTGGCTCTCCTACCTCAGAGGCAGAGCCCTGACTCCTGGCTGGAGCACCAAGAGCCTTTCATCCACACGGCTCAGAATAAAAGGGAGAAAAAGTAGAGAGAATTAGTAGAAGTATGAGGAAAGAAAGAAGGAAAGGAGGAAAGGAAGGAAGGAAGAAAGAAGCAAAGAAGGAAAGAAAGGGAGGGAGGGAGGGAGGGAGGAAGGAAGGAAGGAGGGAAAGAAGGAAAAAAAGACAGAAAGAAAGATGATACAGTAAAAATAAAATAAAGTATAATATAGTTATTGAATTAAAAAATATTTAGAAAAAAAAAAAGGGACGGATAGAACCTTAGGACAAATGTTGGAAGCAAAGCTATACAGAGAAAATCTTACACAGAAGCATACACATACACCTTCACAAAAAGAGGTAAAGGGGGAAAAATCATAAATCCTGCTCCCTGAGACCACCTCCTCAATTTGGGGTGATTCGTTGTCTAAAGGAGGGAGGGAAGGAAGGAAAGAAAGAAAGAACGAAGGTAAAGTATAATAAAGTTATTACAATTAAACTTAATTATTAAGAAAAAGAATTTTTAAAAAAAAGTCATGGACGGATAGAGCCCTAGGACAAATGGTGGAAGCTAGAGTATACAGACTAGATGTCACACAGGAGCATACACGTACACCTTCACAAAAAGAGGAAAAGGGAAAAAAATCATAGATTTCGCTCCTAAATTCCACCTCTTCAATTTGGGATCATTCCTTGTCTATTCAGGTATTCCACAGATGCAGGGTATATCAAGTTGATTGTGGAGCTTTAATCCGCTGCTTCTGTGGCTGCTGGGAGAGATTTCCCTTTCTCTTCTTTGTTTTCACAGCTCACAGGAGCTCAGCTTTGGATTTGGCCCTGCCTCTGCGTGTAGGTCGCTGGAGGGCGTCTGTTTTTTCGCTCAGCCAGGACGGGGTTAAAGGAGCCGCTGATTCGGGGCCTCCGGCTCACTCAGGCCGGGGGTTGGGGGATGGGGGTAGGAGGGGCACTACGTGCGGGGCGGGCCTGCAGCTGCAGAGGCAGCGTGACGTTGCGGCAGAGGCCGGCGTGACGTTGCACCAGCCTGAGACCCGCCGTGCGTACTCCCGGGGAAGTTGTCCCTGGATCCCGGGAACCTGGCAGTGGCGGGCTGCACAGGCTCCGCGGAAGAGGGGTGTGGAGAGTGACCTGTGCTCGCACACAGGCCCCTTGGTGGCGGCAGCAGCAGCCTTAGCGTCTCCCGCCCGTCTCTGGGGTCCGCGGTTTTAGCCGCGGCTCGCGCCCGTCTCTGGGGTTTGCGCTTTCAGCCGCGGCTTGCGCCCGTCTCGGGGGCTTGCGCCCTCAGCCGCGGCTCGCGCCCGTCTCTGGTGTTTGTGCTTTCAGCCGCGGCTCGCGCCCGTCTCGGGGGCTCGCGCCCTCAGCCGCGGCTCGCGCCCGTCTCTGGGGTTCGCGCTTTTAGCCGCGGCTCGCGCCCGTCTCTGGAGTTCCTTTAAGCAGCGCTCTTAAACCCCTCTCCTCGCGCACCAGGAGACAAAGAGGGAAGAAAAAGTCTCTTGCCTCTTCGGCCGGTGCAGGCTTTTCCCCGAACTCCCTCCCGGCTAGTCGTGGTGCACTAACCCCTTCAGGCTATGTTCAAGCCGCCAACCCCAGTCCTCTCCCTGAGCTCCGTCCAAAACCAAAACCCGAGCCTCAGCTCGCAGCCCCGCCCGCCCCGGTGGGTGAGCAGCAAGGCTCTCGGGTTGGTGAGTGCCGGTCGGCACCGATCGTCTGTGCAGGAATCTCCCCGCTTTGCCCTCCGCACCCGTCGCTGTGCACTACTCCGCGGTCCCGAAACTCCCCCCTCTGCCTCCCGCAGTCTCCGCCCGCGGAGGGGCTTCCTAGTGTGTGGAAACTTTTCCTCCTTCACAGCTCCCTCCCACTGGTGCAGGTGCCGTCCTTATTCTTTTGTCTCTGTTTTTTCTTTTGCCCTACCCAGTTACGTGGGGAGTTTCTTGCCTTTTGGGAGGTCTGAGGTCTTCTGCCAGCCTTCAGTAGGAGTTCTATAGGAGTTGTTCCACGTGTGGATGTATTTCTGGTGTATCCGTGGGGAGGAAGGCGATCTCCGCGTCTTACTCTTCCGCCATCTTCAAGGTCCCCCCCCACCCTGTTTATTCTTTAGGGCAGAAAAACACAAGCATTTTCTGAAGATTCTTAGAGAAGAATGTCCTCCAATACAACTTACATAAATTTATTTCTCCCAGGAAAGACTTTCTGTTACTGATGGAAGCAAAGATGATGTTCAGTAACTGAGGTCAGCATTCGCATCAAATGATGAAGAAATAGTTGAATGACCTAGAATTCCGCAAGAGTTTTGATTTGTAATAAATTATTAACATTTTAAGTATCTACATTATTGCAATATAAAATAAAAATTTCTGTCCACAGAGGTTGTCGTAGCTCAGGGTGCCATAACAAAATACTCTAGACCCGGTGGCTTCAACAGCGGACATTTCTTTCTCACAGTTCCGGAGGCTGGAAAGTCTAAGAGTAGGATGCTGGCCAGTTCAGTTCCTGGTGAGGGCTCTCTTCCTGGCTTGAAGGTGGCTACCTTCTTCTGTCCTCACATGGTGGAGAGAGAGAGTGCTCCTGTCTCTTTTCTTTTCTTATAAGGGTACTAATCCCATCACGGCAACCCTATCCTCATGGCCTTACCCAAACCTCCCAAAGGCCCCCCAATCCTAATGTCACATTGAAGGTCTTCAATATATGAATTTGGGGGGGACACAAAAATTTAGTCTGTAACAGGTGGTATACTCATTTCATACTTGGAGCTGACCCAAGAATGAAATATCTATCTATATCTATCACTTCTTTTGAGTCTCTTGTCTACCTTGGAAAATTCCACCTGAGTACCAGTATACCTCACTTTATCAGAGGAAAAATATTAATTCCTTGCAAGTGGAAGATATTAAATTGCATTGAAGGGGCGAGTAATCTCTTCAGAGGCATTAAAACCTCTCTAGCACATGTTTTACTTTTTCTGAAAATGTATCCAGGACAAAGTTTTCATTTAGTCATGGTAGTCATATTTTCATTTATTCTTAAGCTACCCAAATAGTCCAATGTACACATTTATACAACTGAGAAAGTTAAAAATATTGCCATAAGAAAAACTCTTTCCGTTTAAATTATTGTTAAAAACTTTGCAGAGTGTGTATTTGTATAGATTATTTTATCTCTTATTTTCAAGTTCTTTCACTGGCTTGCTGAGTGTAAAGGATCAAATATACTTTTTCAAAGGACGACATGCTATTTGTGCTAAGGTTTATAGTATCTCATTAACAAGCAATTCACAGATTTTTGTTTAACTTTCTAAATGTTGCATTTTTGTAAGTGTAAATTTAGTATCTTCGACACTTTATTGTTCTCTGCTGAGAGCTGGTGATTTTTTAGTGTGTAATCTGTCATTTTAATGGAGTACATTTTAGATTCAATAATTCTTTTCCATCTAGAAAGGAAAATTTGTTCTAAATTGTTTTAGGGGTTTCAATTTAACTGTCTTTGAGTTATACCACATTAGAGAGAGAGAGAGAGAGAGAGGGAGAGAAATTTTCTCTATATGCAGAGAATATTTAAATGAGAATGCAATTCCACTGTTAGAATTGCTACTCCCAAATATCATGTTTTACTAATTAGTCCACAATATGTTTTTACTAAAAGTAATATAAATGGCAATGGAGTGACTTCATTATGCTTTTACTATTTAGCTTTCTACAGATGTTTTCAACACTGTCTGTGCTTTATATGATTTTAGTCACTTAATTCTTCCAGCGGCCGTATTCAGTAGGCAGGATATTCTCCCCGCTATATGGGTGAGGATAATTAGCCTTAGAAGAACTAATTACCATCTCAGGTCTACGTGAGTTGAGAGGCCATGTTTTTGTTCATAACACTACACTGTCTCTCACGTTGATTTCTTTTTTTAAAATCACTTCATTGAGGTATGCTTGACAACAAACACTTGTACACATTTTAATATATACAACTTGATGAGTCTGGAGATGTCTACCTCTGAGAAACCATCACCAGAATCAAGGCCATAAACATCTACCACCTCCAAAAGTTTCTTCCCACCCCCTTCATTTTTTTAATTAGATTTTTTTTTCTTTTGTGGTAAGAGCACTTAATATATCCCCCCTCAAGCTTATTTCTGATGCTAAAATGAGCTAAATCATCCACTTCACAAGTTGATTTCCTTCCATTTGCCATTTGGAATTCTTGCTTTCTCTTGTCTAGTGGAGATTTCCGTCCACTGTTAAGGGGCCAAAGGCATGGACAGATATTCTTTATGCTCTGGTGTTTTCCTTCCTCTTTCCCTGATCAGCTCCCCTCCCTTTTTTTCTTTCTGCAATTTAAGATAATTTATTAATTTAGATACCAGATATTTACTGAGGGCCTGTTTTACTCCAGATACACAAAGCACTTGCAAGCACAGTTACAGACCTGTAATGTCAAACTTCACCTGTACCTCCATTTTCCTTAAAATTCTGAGTTCTCACTTAGGAAAAGAGGAAACTATCGAATTAAAGCAATGTGAGACTCTGTTTCCTTCTCCTGTCTCTCCAACCCCTGGTCCTCAGTTCCTTGGAGGGCTATGGTCTAAGGTCCATGGTCAAAGCTCCGACCTTAACTCTTCTCTTCCTACCCATCCTCCCTGGAAGGTCTCACATTTCACCTACTCTGGTGATTCCCAAATCCTATCTAGACTTTTCTCGTCAGCTCCAGATGCCACCATTCTGATGCCCTTACATTTCTAACTGACGATGTTCAAAATTGAGTTTTTATCTCCATGTATTTCCCAAATCAAAACTTCCTCTTCTGTTTTCTATTTCAGTTAATGTCACCACCATTCCCTTGGTCTTATGGCCCAGAAATCTGGAGGTCACATTGATTTAGATGCACATTTGTAAAGTACTGAAGGTTGTACCTCCCCTGAATAATTTATGAGAAGTATCAGACATCGGTATATTATCCTGAGCCTTCTAAGAATATGCCTAGACTGCAATGAATTCTTACCATATGTTGGATGATCTCCTGAGAGGCTCCACTTAGAATTTTGTAAGTAAATCATTAAGACCAAGTGTGAAGCCTTGGGTCAAAGAATAAATTTCGTATATTCCTTAAGTGTTTTATATATGAAAAATTAAATGAGACTGTGGTTAACTTAAAGCTCATGAATACTTAGCCCAGCCCTTTCCCTGCATTTACTAGATTGGCACAGAAGTTAAAATTATGAAGTAGTTGGCTACCACATAAATTTATTTAACTTTAAAATGTTTGAAATTTATATAGCATTTATATTTATTAGTATCTAGAGTATAAATGAAGAAGGAACTAATTATAATTTTTTACCACTACCATCTAATGATGCTGGCTTTATGAAGATGACCCATGTGCTCTGGCACTGTTTCCCCAGTGGAGGCTGTGGATTTCTACCAAATGCAGCCCCAGTCTCTTTCCTAACCTCTCCATCACCAGCTGCACAAACAGGCAGGTAGAAAATGAGGCAGTCCCTCAGTAAATTTAAGCTGATACCTACAGAAATTGATACTGAGACTCTGCCACCTTGAGAATAGTGATCAGATCCAGTAAGTAGGTACCCAGCCCTTGTTCCCTACTTGCATTCATTCTGAACATAATTGGGTGTGATGTGGTTGAGTACTCTACAAGGATAAATATGTCTAGAACTCAAAGGAGTATATACTTGACATGGAATATAGGTAGATGTTCTCCAAAAGAGTTGGATTCAACCAATAGGAATGACTTGGGTATTAGACATTTGGGGTTGTAAAGAAAATGTAAAGCACCGTCTTGTCCTTAAGGAAGAAATAGGGAGAAAGAATATTCCCAGTGGAAAGACATAACAATATATTGTTGTCTGCATCTTCCGTGTTCTAAAGCAGTACGAAGCTCGGGCAGAGTGAAGGAAATGGCAGATTTATCAGAACCATCCCTATCTTGTTAACCTCTCAGTGATATGGGCACAGACACCCTCTAAGCTAAGCTGAGAATGAACCTGTTCCTCTCACTTGAAGGGGAGTGGGGGTATGTGGGAAGATGTAACTCAGATATTTTCTGGGGCAGACACAGGAACAAAAGGACCACGTCTAGATCTTAGAGAAAAGGGTGAGCTTTTAAGGTCCAGGTGTATGTCTGCATCAGAGATCTGGAAGGCTAAGTGTGTATAGCTTATGTACATGCTGAATCCAGCAACCCCAGGCAGTTTTGAATTTTTCACAGAACTATGTTCACTGGACTGTGATTATTTCCATGAAGGTAACAGCTGCTGGGTAATTAAAGCTGCCCATTTCAAAACTGGTTATAAAATCATAAATAGCTGGAAATTAAGTGCCTTTAAATTCTGTGGGATTCTGTATGAATTTAATGAGTGGCTTAATATTTTACCAATACTGAATTCATACCCCTGAGAATTATTAATTATTTTAACTGCCTGCTATGAAGTCACAACTTTACTGGGTACTGAGAGTGATTGAAAAAATGTAGAGGAAAAATGTGCTTTGTAAGCACTTATAATCTAGGTGGAAAGATACACTGTTCTTTAAAAACCAAACCAGAGAGCTTCCCTGGTGGCGCAGTGGTTGAGAGTCCACCTGCCCATGCAGGGGGCGCGGGTTCGTGCCCCGGTGTGGGAGGATCCCGCGTGCCGCGGAGCGGCTGGGCCCGTGAGCCATGGCCGCTGAGCCTGCGCGTCCGGAGCCTGTGCTCCGCAACGGGAGAGGCCACGGCAGTGAGAGGCCCGTGTACCTCAAAAAAACCCCCCAAAAAACCAAACCAGAAGTCTATCCATTTAAAAGGAATTGCAGTGGACATTTGTTGGGGTGAGGTGAGGAATGGGTGAATCTGAAACTCTGCTCTTGGGGAAATTTTTAGAGTCTGGTAAGAGGAGAGAAAAGGACTTTTTGGCTGTGAAAAACAGCTTGAGTGCAGGAACAGAGGCAGAGAAAAGCAGGTTTCTTACAGGAGAGCATCATGGTAGAAGCATTGCTGGAAGCTAGCACCAAGGGTTTTAACTCTGCGTTTGGAGGATGGGTTGGATCCCAACCTAAAACTCAGGAGCTGTGTGTCCCAGGTCAGGGACAGGCCACTTTCCTATCCTTACCTTCCTCTTCTGCAAATAAGGTTAAGAGGCAGAGGGGAACATCTCTCATAAGTGGTTGTGAGGATTAGTTAAATATTACATGCAAAGAATTTACATCCGTCAGGTATTACTACCTACATAATAAATAGCAACTGCTATTATGATTCGAAAGGGAATTAATAGATGCTATTGAAATAGGTGGAACACTGACCTCAGGACCTGTGACATCTCAAAATCAAATAGAAAAAGGGATTTCTTTTATAGGGAGGGGTCATCAGGGCTAGCAGGGACTTTCGTCGGGGGGAGGGCTCGGAGGGGGGTGAGCAGACAGCATGATGGGTGGCTTAACGGGACATCTTCCTCTCTGGGGGCCAGACTGTTTCTGGAATGAGCTGTTAGTAGAAGATGTCCATAACCTTAGTGTTGCTTAAACAGAATCAGCCAGAGTCCAGGGATCTGGGGAGAGCAGAGAAGGCTGAGTAGAGCTCCTAGATCTAGGCTGCCCTGGAGGTCTGCACAAGGGTTTGGAATTAATAATTAGCTGAAGAGCAAGTTGCTTTTCCTGATGATATTGTGTGATATTATACGTGAAACATCAGGACCTTTTCCTTACTGTTGAAAGCAGCCTCCTCACCTTCAGCAGATGTCATCCTACTCCTCTTAGTTTTTACAAAGAGATTTTAATATCAGTTAGTGAGTGGTAACCTGAGTATATCAGTGTTCAACATATTGAATTAATTAATTAACTCATCCATTCAAAATTAAGGGCCTGTTCTTTCAAGTGTGTCCAACAGTGGCCTAAGTATTGGGGATGCCGAGAGAAATAGAGCCTGGTCTCTGCAGCCTGGCGGAAGGAGAGACGCTGCAGCAGACAGAGGCCATCGGTGCTTAAGGTCTATGGGGGGGGATCGCTGGGCGGTGGGACAGTGGGGTCAGGGTGGAGTGGGAGGTGCAGGGGACAAAGGGAATGGCATCTCTTGGTTCTTCTGAGGCAGGAAAATAAGCTAAAACTAAAATTGGTCCGAGACCTGGAGTCCTGGAGGAGTGTAAAATTTCAGAACTGCGGGCACTTGAGTACGATTGGGGTTGGGGAGCTTAGCGTTGGTCTTCAGAGACCATGAGCGCTATGCAGAGAGCTTGGGAGGTGGAAGAGAAGAGACAGTCCCCTGTCTGACCATTGGGTCTGACCCAAATGTGTTTAATGGCAGATGAGCGCTTGAGACATTTACGAATCTTCACATTCCCAGTGTGCACAATGCCACCACTTTCCTCCCCCAGGACAGTGACTTGAGGCTTTTCCTGGTTATCCGAAGGAATGGCAGCATGGCGGCAAGAGCATCAACATGGCAACATGAGCTCTTTTAGGTGTCATTCCTTTTTTTTTTAAATCATTTTCTTACATGAATAGAAGAAAAACTGTAGAAGGGAAATACTGGATTTAAGAGCACATTAAAAAATTAACCCAGTAGTTTTCATATTTTAGCGAAGAAGAAGGCAGTAGTGAATTCTGGTATTGCAGTAAAATCATGTCTTATAGTTTTACAGTCTCACTAGTGTATGTCCGTGTCTTGTTCCCTATGAGGTTACTTCCCAGACCTGCTCTCTTCTGACTCAGGTCAATGTCTAATGAGAATTAATGGCAGAACCCGAAATCTGTAATTTCTTACTCTGCATACTCTCAAGTTTTAACTAAATTGAAACTGGAAAAAAAAAAACCATTTTAGTTCACTGAATTAACGCTGTGGCTGTGGTCTTCAATCCATCACATTTTAGGTAGTATTGTTGCCGCTGGTATAAACCAAGGGTTCTCTGAGTCATTGTGCTCAGAAAAGTCTATGAAAGAAGAAAAAAAAATGGTAATTTTCATAGGAAAAGAGCACAATCTGTCAGAGTCCCAGTCTGCTGCTGAGGGCACCAGAGCAGCAAGACAATCTGTAGATCATATTTGACTTTGACAGTATGACTGTTGTATGCTCCAAAGTAAAATGTTTTACAGGGAAAATGTAGATTTGCCATTTATAAGATCAGAGAAGTCATTTAGTGCGTGCAGGAACGGGCAGAACAGAATATATTCTCAGAGTTTTTCTTGAGGATTTTCAATATGCAGGCAGTTTCTAGGAATTCAAAACTTATAAATACTGTTTGGTAAAGCAGCTCTTTGGCAGCAAAGTCCAAACTCTCCCAGGAGACCCACTCCCTCTGGCCTTCGCAAGGTCATCATTCTCCCAGGTCCCCCTTCATTATCCACAGCACAGGATCATTTGCATAGAAAAAAATACGTTGTAATATTTTCCAAAGTGATAAGAAAAGAAAACTGAACTAAGCCACGTCCCCTTCATTTCACTGGTCACTTTCTGACCCAAACTCCCAGCAATCCCACCAAGCCTGCTACCTGCTCTTATCAACGGCCTCCTTGTTGCCAAGTGCATGGGAGGTTTCTAAGTCCCCACCAAGGTCATCTAGAAGCAGCAGATGCCATCCTCCATCATCCCTCCCTTCACTGGGCCTCTAGACCTCTTCTGTCTCCTCGGTTCTCTCTCTGCCTCACTGGTCCCATCTTCTCAGGCTTCTTTGCAGGTGACTCTTCAGCTTTCCAAACTTTGAACTCCATAATACCCCAAGACTTTAGGGCTTTTCTCTTTCTACCCGCCGTCTCTAGGAAATCACATTCCATGCCACATGTATTCTGTGGACTTTAATTTTTATCCCCAGCCAAGATCTCTTCCCTGGATGTCAGACTTCCTGCAGAATGTCCTGTGGCTTCTGGTACAACCTGCCCATCCCACACTCTTGGTTTTCCCTGACAAGACAGCCTCCTCCCCGTCTTTCCAACTCAGCGAATCACTCCATTTTACCAGGTGTTCATGGCCAACTTCTTGGCATCTTTCTTGATGTCTCTCTTTCTCTCCTCCTCTACCTTTGAACGGCTTTCATAATTGGACCACCTCTCAGCACTTCTGTGGCCACTCTCCTTTAAGCCATCATCATCTCTTGCCTGGATCATTGCAGTAGCCTCCTACAGTATCACCTTGTTTCAATCTATTTTTCCAGCAGCCGGAATAATCCTTCTAACACTTAAACTATTTTAGTGCCCCTCTCTGCCTACACATTTTCAGTGGCTTCTACGCTCACTTAGAAATGACATCTAAAACCCTTCCCACTGGCAAGAAGACCTTACAGCCTCAGCCCCCATCCTGCCTCAGTCCAGTCAATTTTCTGATGTCACCTTCTCCCCTTTTCCTCTTACTCTCTCCTCCTGAGCCACTCTGAGCTTATCTTTCCCCCAAAATGCCACACATGCTCCTACCTCAGGGCCTTTGCACCACCTCTTGTTCTAGTTCTGCATGGATCCTTCATTTAGCTCCTTCAGCCCTCTGCTAAAATGTCACCTGATCAGAGAGGTTTTCTCTGATCCTCTGACCTGAACCAGGCTCTCCCCATATCCCTCTCACCCTCTCCACTCACCAGGTTTCCTTCTTTTTCATTGCACTTATCACCATGTAACAAATTCCTTGTTTGTTTGTGTCTGTCTTCTCCCAGTGGAATGTAGGACTACATGGGCAAAAGCTTTCTTTGTTTCATTCACTGCTGTTCCCTCGGCTTCTAGAACAGAGCCTTGCACAAAGTAGATAATCAATTGACATTTGTTTAGTGAATAAGTAATGAGTGAAGTCTCTTCCTAATACCTTTTTTTTTTTTTTGCGGTACGCGGGCTTCTCACTGTTGTGGCCTCTCCCATTGCGGAGCACAGGCTCCGGACGCGCAGGCTCAGCGGCCATGGCTCACGGGCCCAGCCGCTCCGTGGCATGTGGGATCTCCCCGGACCCGGGCACGAACCCGTGTCCCCTGCATTGGCAGGTGGACTCTCAACCGCTGCACCACCAGGGAAGCCCGACAATGGGATTTCTGAATGAAAAGTGTCAAATGTCTTTATGGCCTTTGGTCTCTTTCATGGGGTAATTTCCAAATTAGATTTTCCAAAGTCTGGTCACTATTCTAATTTTTCCTCTTGCATTTTTAATCAAAAACCACACAGGCATCTAAAACTACTTACACCCAACAGTGCTACCCTGTTTTCCTACATTCCCGTTCTCCTTGCTCACAGAAATGTCCTCCCCCGCCCTCTACATGCCCATTTGTCAATGTATCATGGGTTTTTCCCGAATCTCCAGTTTGAAACCTAATGGTTATGTTTGATGTTTCCTGTCTGAACTGAACATGAGCCGTTACCATCCACTTTCCAGATCCCACTAGTGAGTTTCAGGAAAGGGTTCTGTCCCCCTACCTGCATATCGTTCAGTTGCCGAAAAGGATTTTTACGGTTTTTACATCACTTCCCCTTGCTCTGTTGCCTGCTCTTCACTTCTGGTGTTGTATCAGCTCTCATTCGTTCATTCATTTGTTAACTTTTTTCATTGCATGTAGGTACCCAGGAGTGTTAGATGCTAGGCAGGTAAGAGTGAGCAAAAGTAGGCAGGGTCCTTGACTGACGGAGCTACAGCCCAGAAGGAGAATCCATCCCCTTAGTCTTGATTTGTTACTAGGCCTCAGCTTTCTGCTTTCCTCTCATGGAGAATGTGAACGTGAGTTCCCTGTTATTACTCAGCCAGTAAATGTAATGCAGTCCCACAGCGATAGGATCATATATATATATATATATATATATATATATATATATATATATATAGTGTTTTCTCATAAGAGATTTCTAAAGCCATCCAGGTGCTGTATGTTTCCTTCCCTTTAAGTTTTGAGTGGAGTAGCAGGAGTTCAGTTATAGGCATTTCAGAGACTCTCTCTCCCTATAACCTTGTTACTATTCATGGCCCTCCGTGATTTCGTCATTCTGATGTTGTTCTCTGTTTCTCTGTTTTGTGCGCCATTGACACAAAACCAAGAGTGGTCCCGGGAGAGCAGCATCGCCCACACCTGGGAGCTTGTTAGACACGTAGGCTGGCAGGCCCCGTCCCAGACCTGCTGAATCAGAAACTCTGGGCTGGGGCCGGAAGCTGTGTTTTAAGAGGCCCTCCAGGGGATTTTGATGCCTGCTGAAGTTTTCGTTTGATCCTGGAGGTTCTCAACTGGGCATGTTTGTCACACTTAGTCTTGGGACTTACTGAAATTCTCTGTCCAGGGGACAGAGATGCTAAACACTGCACAGTCTTTGGGGCAATGACAAAAAGATAATTGTCCTGTTTCAGACACCCCCATCACCCCTATGGAGAGCATGATGAACCTGGTCTAACAAAAATGTTGCCAGGTCTTGAGTATAGTGGCTGGCTTCCTGCTTCTCTTAATTTCCTCACTCTGTTTCTTATTTTTAACTCCATCTCCAAATGTCTACATTCTATTCATCTTTCAAGGCTTGAATTCAGTAATCTTCCCGGATTTCCTAAGCTGAAATAGTAATATTTCTCCTTGGCAATCCCCAAAAGCAATCTCCTTTGCATTTTATTCATGGATCTAGATTCGCTTACTTATATCTGCCTTCTAATATCATTCTTGATATAAATGCCTTATCTTTCCTCTTCTCTGCGACTCAGGACAAGGTTATGTCCTCAGTGACTTTCTGTTCCAAGCAGTGTCTGGCATTATGGTTTAGAGTAGAAACCTTCTTCTAGCCCCTGAGGGCAAGAATAGAGTGCTACCGACTTAGCAATGTCTGGAAATACGGAAAAAAAAAAAAAAAAGAAAGAAAAACCCACACATTACAATCCATGACGAAACTCTCATGAGAAGCAGCTACAAGCAAGAAATAAATCTGTGTCTGATAAGTGAACCGCTTCATGCAGAATTGGCGCATGATATAAGAAGCTATAGTTCCACCTCCCTCCAGCTGTGTAATTCTAGAAGCCATTTGTGAATACCCTGGGGCAACATAGATTTCTCAATTGCCTCTATTTCCTTCTCAATTGAAACTGATTCTATAAGAAAACAAGATTACCTTCTGGCTCTAATAAATTGAAGATCACAAACGCAATTTGATGTCCAAGTTGAATTTTAGAAAGATAAAGCTTGATGTTAAACCTGAGAATTCAGGCCCTCGTGTTCATCCTCTGAATTTCCTATCCAAGTGGGACAAATGGTAGGGAGCAGCATGCTCTCTGCCTTTGGAAACTCTGCAGGAGTTAAGATGAGTTGCCTTCTTCAAAACCACAGAAAGGGTACATGAACTGGATGACAACGAGGTGCAACTTGCGGAGGACTTTTTTCCTTTTTTTCACCTTGTGGGATTGTCTTAAGGAGGAAAGGTGTTGTATAAATCTGCTGGGGCTGCCATAACAAAATGCTGCAGAATGGGTGCTTTAAACACCAGAAATTAATTGTCTTGCAGTTCAGATCAAGACAGGGGTAAATTTGGTTTCTGGTGAGAGCTCGCTTCCTGGCTTGTAGGTCGCTGACTTCTCCTGTGTCCTCACATGGCCTTCCCTCGATGCCTGCAGAGAAAGTGAGCTCTGTGGTGTCTCTTTTTATAAGGACACCAATCCTATCAGATCAGGGCCCCACCCTTATGGCCTCATTTAACTTTAATCACCTCCTTAAAACCCTACCTCCAAATACAGACCCATTGAGTATTAGGGCTTCAACATATGGATTTTGGGAGGACACAGTTCTGTTGACAAAGGTGTATTTTGGTTGAATTCTTATTTCAAGGAGGCTGTCTTTGTTCTTGGCCCACTGGAAGGTGGACACCAAGATGAAATTAGTTGTGCAAGAGGTTTTGGGGAAAACACCAGCAAGAAGAAAAGGAGAAGGACCCAGAGGAAGCTGGAGGAGCTTTCAGAACACAGTGCTAGTGTGACCCAGTTGTGTTAGTGTGCTCATGTTGCCGTAGCAGAAGACCACAGGCTGGGTGGCTGAATAACAGAAATGTATCTTCTCATAGTTCTGAAGACTAGAAATCCAAGATCAACAGGTCAGCAGGTTTAGTTTCTTCTGACACTCTCCCTGGCTTGCAGTTGGCCACCTCGCTGTGTCCTCACATGGTCATCCCTCCATCCCTGTGTGTCTGTATTCTAATTGCCTCTTCTTGTAAGGACACCAATTGTATTGGATTAGGGTCCACCCTCATGACCTTGTTTAACCTTAATTACCTCTTTAAGGTAATTACCTGTCAACAAATCCAGTCACATTCTGGGGTACTGGGGGGTTAAGACTTCAACATATGAATTTTGAGAGATGCAATAACATCAGTGAAGAAGAGAAGGAAGCAGAGGAATTGGTGGGAGGTTTTGCCTCATGGTTCTAAGAAAGTTCTCTAAGAGGCTGACGGCTAGTTCTCCAGTCAGATCTGTCCTTGTGTGGGAGGTGCATCTTGCAGTACCAGACCTGCATCAGTACCCCTGCTGCACATGGTCACTTTGCTAGGAGCAGATCATGAGTATAGTGGCCTTGGTGTGATGTGGGCACAGCAGGTGGGACCATCTGTCTGTCATGCTTCCTTCTCCAGGAGTTCTGAGTAGACATTTTCTTGGACACAGTAAAGCCTTCTGTCCCATGTTAAAAAGAACTACAAGAGATTTTTAAGATAAAAGCCCGAAAGACTCCCATCAAGAATAGTGATTCAGATAAGAATGTAAAGGTAGGAACTGCAATCAGCATGTAAGGTGAAGCAAAGTGAGATAGCACGTGTCCCCAGAATGGGCAGGGTCTAAACCGGGAGACATGAGTAAAGTCAGACCTCAGATTCTGAGTATTATAAATCAGAATCAGAAAGAAGGGTTGACAGTTATTATTACGAAAAACTGGTTACGGCCTAAACCAAACAGAGAACCAAGTTAAAGATACAATGAAATGTTTGCATCAGAATCATTCCCTAAATTTTAATGTTCATTTATGGTAAAGTCCTAACTTCCTGAAATTTTACAAAATCGATGTTAGAAATGATCAAGAAGAGAACGGACAACAGTTTGTCGTGGGTGATTTGGATATTCAAGTGCCTGATGGCAGTGGTAGTGGGGGAAGGCATGGTATATAACTGTGGGCTGGAATTGCTTCCTGGAATAGAATTAACTTTCTGTGAAGGAAATGGAGGTCGTACGTAGTGGGTGGTGCAGTGAGATAGGAGGAACGTCCGAGGTCAGGTAGCATCTTAGAAAGATACTGTTTATCCCGTCTGCCCCCACTGGTCCTGTTACTTACTTGTGGATCTCACGGACGGCCAATTCTATTGGTGATCCTATGAAATTCCGGTAGTCAGCTGTCCTTCACCAAGAACAGTTGCCAAGTTGATATGGTCCAACCTTGGTTTAGTTGCTTATTCTCAAATTTTAAAGTCAGTTGTGTGACTTCAGGCTGTGTCCGGTAACACAAGTTCATTTATGATGACTGATTCTACACTCTGGAAAAATACTATGCAGGTAACTAAGGAGTTGCCTTAAGCATAAACATATGCACAGTAAAATAAAATTAGAATATAAATCCAGCTCCTCTGAGGATTTACTAGACTAATGGCAGTGTCCTACTTTGATAAACAGCTGTGGCGGAAGTGAGTTAAGTCCCTGGCCTGCTCTGGCCTCAGGTGTTGGGTGTCCTAGATAATTGCAGTAATCACACAGACGCTTCTGTGTGTTCCATGCAGATGTTCCCTTCACATGGAACCGTGCCAGGCTGGTCACTTCTTCCTAGAATCACAGCCTCTGCGCTGTTACACAGTCTCCAAGGTTCAGAATTCCTGCAGCTTCCTAGGAGCTTTTGTCCATGTAAACCAATTACTTTTCAAGCTGCACTTTTCCTAAATTCATAGCTGGCATGAGTGGCAAAGTCCTTGAATGTAGAAAGAGAAGCTAAAAACAGTTTGATGGATTTGAACGATGTAGTTAATCCACCGATAGGAAAATTAATAAGGGCAAATGTAGATTCCAAAATATCAATTAATTTGGGAGCTGTGGTTTGTTGTAACAATGTGATACGAGTCCATTAATAAAATGGAAGACTGCATTAACAGAAGCAGGGTTTCCAAAACAAGGGAAGCAGAAGGCCTGAGTGATATAATTTAATTTGAGGGCCTTGGTGCATTTACATGTAGAGAAGCCCATCAGGGACCATGAGAACAGGGAGAGACCTAAAACCATTTTACACGAGGAAGAGGCAGTGGGACTCAGGGTGTTTGGCTTAGAGAAGAGAAGCTCCGATAGGACAGAATAGCTCAGTTTGAAGTATGGCCACACAGAACTTACTCTTTTTTAATTTTCATTGGAGTAGAGTGGCTTTACAATGTTGTGTTAGTTTCTACTGTACAGCAAAGTGAACCAGCTATAGGTATGCATATCCCCTCTTTTTTGGATTTCCTTCCCATTTAGGTCACCACAGAGCACTGAGTAGAGTTCCCTGTGCTGTACAGTAGGTTTTCATTAGTTATCTATCTTACACATACTAGTGTTTATATGTCAACCCCAATCTCCCAATTCATCCCACCCACCCCCTTCCCCCTTGGTATCCATATGTTTGTTCTCTATGTCTGTGTCTCTATTTCCGCTTTGTAAATAAGATCGTCTCTACCAATTTTTCCAGGTTCTGCGTATATGCATTAACTACGATATTTGTTTTTCTCTTTCTGACTTACTTCACTCTGTATGACAGTCTCTAGGTCCATCCACGTCTCTACAGATGACCCAATTTCATTCCTTTTTATGGCTGAGTAATATTCCATTGTATATATGTGCCACATCTTCTCTCTCCATTCATCTGTTGATGGACACTTAGGTTGCTTCCACGTCCTGGCTGTTGTAAACAGAGCTGCAATGAACATTGTGGTACATGACTCTTTTTGAAATGGTTTTTTCTGAGTCTATGCTCAGTGGTGGGATTGCTGGGTCATATGGTAGTTCTATTTTTAGTGTTTTGAGGACCCTCCCTACCGTTCTCCATAGTGGCTGCACCAATTTACGTTCCCACCAATGGTGTAGGAGGGTTCCCTTTTCTCCAGACCCTCTCCAGCATTTATTGTTTGTGGATTTTTTGATGATGGCCATTCTGACTGGTGCGAGGTGGTACCTCACTGTGGTTTAAATTTGCATCATAGAACTTACTCTTATAGCTTCTGTTTCTTCTGGCGACTTAGACTTGTTCACTATGGGATCTGATGGGTAGAGAAGGCCAGGGCTTCACAACAGAATTCAGCTCCATGTAAGGAAGTGATTTCAAGTCTTCGGAAGAAACTGTCTTGGTAGGTGGCGAGCAAGTTGGCGATTAACTAAAAGCTTTCAGTGCCAAGGTTTACTCATCTGTGACAATAGTACCTACATTGTAGACAGTGTGAATGTCAGTCTGTAGTCTTGTTAGTGTAGGCTACACCACTCATCAGTAGCCTTTTGTTATTATTTTGTGCATACTTGGATTGCTTGTTCTTTAAAATTTCGATATTATAGTGTGATTCTATAAGTTTTTCATAGGAAAATAATTGCGTTCTTGAATCAGAACTGTAGGCTGCTGTCAGATTGCTTTAGGATCCTTGAAAATCTCAGGATCAAACCTCTCGTGAGTTTAACTTCAAATATAAGTTATTTTCAGTGCAAAAGTAGAAATGGATTTAGGCAGAGAACAGTCTCCTGTCTCTTCCTTTCTTTTCCCCAAACTTTCCTTGCAGGTTGGTGCTTGAAGGGCCATAGGAAGAGGGTATAAAATTGTATAACTTCATTAAGGTGCTTTATGAAAGTATATCTTAGCAAAGATGATAAGTTTTGGAATCAGCGGAGTGTGAGTTACAAATCTTTCTTGTGCTGCATGTTTATCTAACTTGATGGCATCCTGCAAATCAACTTAACGTCTTTGAGTTTCAAGTTTCTTACCAGTTAAATGGAGGTAATAGTGGTTTACAAGCTTGTAAGGATTGGACATTAGGTAGATACTGGTCAAATGGTAGCTTTCTTATTATTTGGCTGTCGAGGGATCACTATAAATGATATTTATATCATATTTATCCTGTCATATTTATTACAACTCATAAAGAGAGAATAGTCAAGGATATAGGTTATTTGTCTGGGTTTAACAAAGATACGTTTTGACAATGATATAATCCTGTCATATTTATTACAACTCATAATTATTACAAGGAAAATGTGATTAAAATAATGCCATAAAATATTTTTTTTTGTTAACATCTTTATTGGAATATAATTGCTTTACAATGGTGTGTTAGTTTCTGCTGTATAACAAAGTGAATCAGCTATACATAAACATATATCCCCATATCTCCTCCCTCTTATGTCTCCCTCCCACCCTCCCTATCCCACCCCTCTAGGTGGACACAAAGCACCGAGCTGATCTCCCTGTGCTATGCAGCTGCTTCCCACTAGCTATCTGTTTTACATTTGGGAGTGTATATATGTCCATGCCACTCTCTCACTTCGTCCCAACTTACCCTGCCCCCTCCCCGTGTCCTCACATCCATTCTCTATGTCTGCGTCTTTATTCCTGTCCTGCCCCTAGGTTCTTCAGAACCATTTTTGTTCCATAAAATATTGTGGCGAATTTAAAACTTTAGGTTATAAGCCTTAAGAGCGTAGATTGTTGATTTGCCATTTGAAGAACTGAATTTTATTTTCATAGTTTAAATGGGTTTCAGAACTGCTAACCATGTCACAGTTGGTGAGTTAATTTTTAAAATTTTGTGTTATATTACAATTTGTATCACAAATAACCTACAAAACTATATTGAAGATAGCTGTAAGTTTAGTTAATTGCAATGTGTATGTATTTGCCTTTAAATGTCACAGTCAGACATTTTGTATCATACTTGCTAATTAAGTTAACAATTTTAATAGACCCCCAAATTTTATCATGAGACTATTATACAGTAGTGAAAATGACTGACTTCACTGAAATGCCTCATGAAGACTGCTGAGTGAGTAATAGCCATTTTTGATTATCTTTGGCATGACTCTATTTGGTAAGAATTCAATAAACTTTCATTGTCAAAACGTATCTTTGTTAAACCCAGACAAATAACCTATATCCTTGACTATTCTCTTTTTATTGACGGTCATTTCTTCTAAAGTGGATGAACGCACAAGTACAAAGAATCTCTGAAATCTGAAAGATAAAAAGAACAGTAGCAGCGAAGAAGTTAAAGTAGAAAAGTCCCCACAGTGCCCACCTGGACTTGGAAAAACCACCACAGCTAACATAGTTCTAGGTGCCTCATTTCTAGGAGAAAAGAACCAGTTAATTGAGGAACAGAGAGACTAGCATGACGTAGAAACAATCTTCAAAATGAAAGTCAGTATTGAACAACCTGCAGTGGGGAGTGAGAACGTCACTATAGTTTCACAGAGTATAGTGAGTTACGGATGTGCCTGCGTGGTTTCACCAAGTCTGTCCATCAGCCAGCTCGCGGCTCATTTTCTGCTGCTTTCTCCAAATGCTGTTTAAAACCTACACTTTTCAGCTTAGCAAGCCCAGAGCCTTCCACAAGATACAGTCCAATTCTATTCATATAGAGGTCAAGCCTAGTGCCTTAGAACATGGATGCGATGCAAAACAGAACAAAAATGCACTTTTCTCGGAGCTTTTGTGAATGCTCAGTCTCTGGGGTAGCTTTGGGAGATGGAGTGTTTCAGCACTTACTTAGGTCTCTCTTTTTCTCGGCTTTTCCTTCTTCCTGCTCTTTTGCACAACAGGAATTAAAATAAATCCTTGCGGGCTTCCCTGGTGGCGCAGTGGTTGGGAGTCCGCCTGCCGATGCAGGGGACGCGGGTTCGTGCCCCGGTCCGGGAGGATCCCACATGCCGCGGAGCGGCTGGGCCCGTGAGCCATGGCCGCTGAGCCTGCGCCTCTGGAGCCTGTGCTCCGCGACGGGAGAGACCACAGCAGTGAGAGGCCCGCGTACCCCAAAAAAAAAAAAAAAAAAAAAAAAAAATCCTTGCTATTTTAGTTGACAAGTTATCTACATCTTTTTTTCCCCTACTTCCAAACTCACTTCCTACCCAAGAACTGGAAGAAGGGCTGCATGTAGATGTCGGACTCATTTTTTAGCCAGAGTCCGTTCTTTTTCATCTACCTGTATTTGGTGGAGAATCAGTCTTGCAGAATATCTGACAACCCCATTGACTCTTTTTATTAATTTCTTTGTTTTCAGTCATAACTTAATGAACATCAACCACAAGTTGAAATAATCTAGGAAACGCCAGCTTATTGTCATCATTCTTATGTTTGGGCCACACTTATTCTGGAATGAGCTGGCCAGGCCGTAGTTATTACCGACCTGGACTATTCTTGAATGATTGTAATAATCTTCTACCGGGCGTTTCTACCTTCAGTGTTTCTTTCTTCCGAACCCTCACACATACCGATATATTAGTGTTGTTCCTAGAAGATCCTAGTGATTATGTCATTCCCACTCTCAGAAAACTGCCTGCCATTTTCCCAGAAGGATGAAGACCCTCTTCCATGTTGTGTACCTTCAAGGTTTGTGTAACTTAATCTTGCCTTGTTTTTCATCATCTGTGATTTCACTACAGCACAAGTCCCTGCTCTCTTTTTTTTTTTTTTTTTTACATCTTTATTGGAGTATAATTGCTTTACAATGGTGTGTTAGTTTCTGCTTTATAACAAAGTGAATCAGTTATACATATACATATGTTCCCATATCTCTTCCCTCTTGCGTCTCCCTCCCTCCCACTCTCCCTATCCCACCCCTCTAGGTGGTCACAAAGCACCGAGCTGATCTCCCTGTGCTATGCGGCTGCCTCCCACTAGCTATCAACCTTACGTTTGGTAGTGTATATATGTCCATGCCTCTCTCTCACTTCGTCCCAGTTTACCCTTCCTCCTCTCCGTGTCCTCAAGTCCATTCTCTAGTAGGTCTGTGTCTTTATTCCTGTCTTACCCCTAGGTTCTTCATGACATTTTTTTTCTTAAATTCCATATATATGTGTTAGCATACGGTATTTGTCTTTCTCTTTCTGACTTACTTCACTCTGTATGACAGACTCTAGGTCCATCCGCCTCATTACAAATAGCTCAATTTCGTTTCCTTTTATGGCTGAGTAATAATCCATTGTATAAATGTGCCACATCTTCTTTATCCATTCATCCAATGATGGACACTTAGGTTGTTTCCATCTCTGGGGTATTGTAAATAGAGCTTCAGTGAACACTGTGGTACATGACTCTTTTTGAATTGTGGTTTTCTCAGGGTATATGCCCAGTAGCGGGATTGCTGGGTCGGATGGTAGTTCTGTTTGTAGTTTTTAAGGAGCCTCCACACTGTTCCTGCTCTAACTCTTTGTTCCAGGATTCTTCGGATGCCTCTTGTATTTTCTTGCTTCACAGCTTTCTTCATGGTACTGGTTCCAGTCAAAAGGCTTTCTTCTGTTCTCTCAACCTCTGATGTGTTCCCCCACTAAATAAAATTTCTGTAACCAAAAACCTTCCAAAATATCCCACTACTTTCCTCTTTTTTCCTCTCTCTTTTCCCATCCATAGTCCAAAAAGTCCCCCATATATTCAAAAATTGTGAAATTATTTTTTCCTTGATTTATAGACTTGTTTTCATGAATTGCTTTAGGCTAGCTTTATGAGTTTTCTATTGCTCTTTAAAAAATTGGCATAAACTTAGCACCTTAAGGCACACACTTGGCATCTCTCAGTTTTTGTGGATCAGGAGTCTGGCTGTGACACTGTGACATCACTGAGGCTGCCACTTAGGGTCTCAAGTGGCTGCTGTCAAGGTGAGGGGAGGCTGTGTTCTCCTTTTGGAGACTTGCCTGGAGAAGAACCCACCTCTAAGCTGACTAGGTTGGCGGGATCCAGTTCCCTGTGGGTTAGGACTAAGGGCCCTGGCTTCTTGCGGGATGTCTTAGGTCCTGGAACCCCTCTCAGCTTCTAGCCACGTGGGCTCCCAGCTCAGTCAGTTAAGAGGCCAGATTGAAACAGAATCTCTAGAGTGAGTCTGTGGTCGAGACGGAGTCAAGGAACCAGTGTCCCAGCACTTTGGTTAGAAGTTGTCATGTCCAACCACACTCAAGGGGAGAGCGTCATAACAGAATATGAACCCCAGACACTGGGTTACAGGGGGCGCCCTAGGGGCGTCTCCATCCATGATCCTGAGTCTTCTCCATGTTTGGAGCCTGGTAATGAACACCTGTGTTTGTATTTCTCTCTCTTGTTCTCTCTCCATTTCTGTTTCACACACACACACACACACACACACACACACAGACACACACACACACACACAGAGACACACACACACACACACACAGAGACACGCTGACCTTCCTTGATCACTTGAATTCCACGTCCCTAAAGAGATTCATTTAAATTATTTCATTAATCTAAACCTTCTTTTTAATATAAAATTCCTTAAATGTATTTTCTATTAAATGACCTTAACTGCTAAATAGTCTTAAAAGGACCTTTCAGAATTAAGTGGATTAACTACAATTCACAGCATTTAAACTCTTACAACATGTTCACGGTGTCGACTTTGAAGGAGAATCCTGTTGGCGATATATGTCACCCCCGTGTGCAGAATCATGCTCTTCACTGCATAACTTCTCTTCTTTCTTATTTCAGTAGTGATATGTAATTTGAAAACTTAAAATTAGACAGTTAACTCAGTTCATCACGAAGAATTTACAAATATGCTCTATTACCCATGCAAACTTTTATCCATGCTGTGGGTTATATTCTTAGTTTGCAAATATATTTTAACTTAATTGTCCTTTCAGTCTTGATTCTAAGTCACCTTTTTACTTTTTAAAATCTTTATTATAAAACCAAAGAAAAAAGCTCTATTGAAAAACAGTAACTAGAAGATACTCTTTGTGAGATCAAGTTAGAAGATTAAACAAAAACTCCTTTGGGAGGAAAAAGAAAAAAATTAAAACCATTTTAAAGAATAGGCTAGTTAGATAAGACTAGAATGTTACACATGTGTTCCACGGATCACCTTGACATATGAAATACATTGAACCAATTAGTATATCTGTATAACAGAAGACAATCACCTGTTGGTCTACATAAATTTTTCCTACATGTGTTCTGTAAATTTTATTCTACATAATTAAGCTAATTTTTAAATTAAACTACTTGAACTGATTGCTCTGATAATCAGGGGTCGATTGTAATCAGTGAAATGAAAATAATGATATTAGCAGAAAATACTGGATCTCTTTCTCACACACACATGCACACACTCTCACACTCACATAATCATACTGTAAAATACCATGTGTGTCTGGCCTTGTGTGTGTGTGGGGGGGGGAGGCTTGATCTTAGAGCGTTGCTGATGGAACATGCATTTCTTCTTCTCCATGCTGTAATCTGGGAGCTCCGTCACTTTGCTCAGCAGCTGTACCATCTTGCATTTTCTCCACCTCTACATCTTATTGCCTCCCTGGAGTCATCTCAGTCCCTTCATTCCATAGGGATGTCATTTGTCTGTTTTCTTTTAACTCACTCTTTAATCCCTTAATCTTCTAGCTAGCTGCCTATCTTTACTGTCAACTGTACTCTAGACTAAAGCTTCCAATGTATTAAATGTCTCAAAGTTACTAAGTCTTTTGCATCCAATAAAAATAGAAAACATCATCTATTTTATTATAAATTTTTATTATAAATCCCATTTTCCTCAGTGAAAAGTTCCTGGGGCTGAAGAGCCAGCTGCATTGTTCCAAGCTGACTATTTTAGTGGCAGAATTTTGCCAAGGCATTGCCAGTTTCGGTTCCTCGACAAGCCTCATTCAACAGCGTCACCTTTGAATCTGTCAGCTACCTAGTACTCTTCCAATAAATATATTTTATGCTTCAAAAAATAAATAAATAAATCATTTCCCCCTAACCTCAGGTCTGTGATGATGATCTATGATGATCTAAAAATACTTTCTGATGATTTGAAAATACAGGGGTCTAGTCTAGTCTAGTCTAATGAAACTTCTTACAACCTTGGGAACTAGAGTTTAAATCCAGTAGACAAAAATTTGAAGCAGTGATGAGCCATATATGTGTCAGGCCAAAATTCTGAACATTATTTAAGTAATTATAAAATTGTGTTTGTTAGAACTGAATGTACTGTTATAGTCTAAGAAAAATGAGATAAGATTATTTAACGCATGGGGCTGGATAATGGGCTAATTTTGAAAAAAAATGATTTTGTAGCAACATTTATGGATGACTTAAGGTAAGAAAGGGAGAACATGTTTTATCAGATTTTCTTACAGGTGTTTTTCAAAGCACAACTTTCTTCCACTTTTGGATTTTTGTTAGTTCCTCTGGGTTGTGTGTTACCCGACATGCCTCTGCATAGCCACCAAAGTGATGAGAATGCTATGGGGCAGGAGAGCCTTGAAAATCACAGGGAGTTTTATTTCCTGCCGTGGACTTAAGAGGCAGCTGAATTAATAAGTTAACTATAAAAAAAAATAGACACTTAAATATAGTTAGGTTTAACTGACTTCCTTTTGCGAAGGGCAGAGTTTTCCTAAAATAGAATAAATACGATTTAATATTTTTAAGTTTCTATCTCAAAGTTGGCAGTGAATCTCAGATTTATATAACAATTTGCATAACAATAGTCCATAGCAGGACTATTTTGCGGAACACGCAGCATCAGTGTGGCCAAATGTCATATCACTACTATGTATAAAATAGATAACTAATGAGAACCTACTATATAGCACAGGGAACTCTACTCAGTGCTCTGTGGTGACCTAAATGGGAAGGAAAAACAAGAAGGAGGGGGTGTATGTATATGTACAGCTGATTCACTTTGCTGTACAGCAGAAAGTAACACAACATTGTAAAGCAACTATACTCCAATAAAAATTAGAAAAAGAAATCGCGAAATGTCAACTCATTACACTTTTGTGTTAATAAATTATCGGGTTGGCCAAAAAAGTTCATTTGGGTTTCTCCATAGATGTTACAGAAATATCTGAACGAACTTTTTTGGCCAACCCAATAATATTCATAACATACGATGTTTTTGAAAAGATTGAAAACTTTTATTGGAATTATTTTGTTTTTAAAAGAAAACACCATTTAACGAATAGTATCACAGCCCCAAACGACACATTCTGCATAGGTATGAAAACTGGTGGCCAGGAGAGTTTCAGTTCAGTTACATTGGTTCTTCCCATTCACATTTTATCAAAGCCCCAATCACAGCTGTACTTAATGTAACTAAGCATTTTTATATCTCCTGAGTTACCATTCCCTCCTGTTTGTCAAATGATGATTCTTATTGTAATTGTAGGTTTTGATTAGTTTTAACATAGAAAGATATTAACAAATTATTTACACAGGTTTTTCAATTTAGTTTCTCACATGCCCAGATTAGAGCCAACCTTTAATGTTTACCACAGACTTGCCAAATATTGGCATAGTTCTGTTTTCTACATGTTTTCAGATAACTGTGGGCCACAGCAGATGCTTCTGTAATCTAAATAGGGTGAGGCTTAGGAAAGTGTTTGACTTTACTTCATTTATTCCTTACAGAAAGAATCTATTTTATATGTGGTCTGACAGTTTTTTACCTATTAGATGATATTTTAAATAACAGAAAGAAAAGCAGAAAACCCTCATGGTCTTGTCTGAGTAGTGGAGAAAAGTAGGGGAGGGTGGTGGGGATGGAGAGAGAGAGAGAGAGAGAGAGAGAGAGAGAGAGAGAGAGAGAGAGAGAGAGAGAGAGAGAGAGAGAAACACAGAAGTCCTAGCACAGACTATTTCATCATTTGGGTTTATGCTTACTGTTGGTATGTTTTATAAGGATTAATTTCATCTTGAGTCCCAATTGATGGAGGACGTACTTATTCAGTACTCCCTGTCACTTGCTTAGCCATTCTGATATCTAGCTAAATCAATTTTATTTTTGGTTTGAAGAGAGGTGACTTTTGCAGTCCACACTACTAGTTAGTTATATAGTTGATGAACATGAATGGGCTAGAAAAAGAGCCAATACTATTACCACTGTCACATTTCTGAACTTTCAGGAAAGCAGACTCTACATGGAAAGAGACCTTTGTTTAGAGGCAGACTAGATGACAAGCCAGGAAGTGCCCCTTTCAGAAAGATTTAAAAGCAGATTTATTATTTGTGTCTCTAAGTTAAAAAGCACTGCTTTCAATGACAACATTTTGAAATATCCCTGAAGCCTGACTCATTGTACCCTTGCCCCTGCCTCTTTAAATTTTCTCCTCCCATTTAATAATGGATTTTTTTTTTTTTTTTTTTTTTTTTTTTTCTGTATGCGGGCCTCTCACTGTTGTGGCCTCTCCCATTGCAGAGCACAGGCTCTGGACGCACAGGCTCAGCGGCCATGGCTCACGGGACCAGCCGCTCCGCGGCATGTGGGATCTTCCCGGACTGGGGCACGAACCTGTGTCCCCTGCATCGGCAGGCGGACTCTCAACCACTGCGCCACCAGGGAAGCCCTAATAATGGATTTTTAAACATAGAACACCGTGAATCAAATGTAAATGCTCAGTATAGATTTAAGCTAAATAAAGTCTTGGGCACCAGGAACGGATTCCTTTTCCGTACCAACTCCCCAAGGAATGATATCCATCATTCATGCCTTATGTTTCCTTGATTTTTCATGAGACAGAAATGTCCTCAGCACTTCTGGGACTAACAGGTATTTGGTATTCATCAGAGTAATTTGGCCTGTGCGCGTATTTCGAAGAGTGTTTTTACGAAATACTGAATTTCGAAGAGTGTTTAAGACACAAACTGAAATTGGTTAATTAAAGTGTGCAACATGCAAGGACATTAAAAACTGTTGATTTTGCATTTGTAGGGCAGTTCTTTAGTGCGAAGACCTAACACTGATAGATAGATTTTTCTGGCAGCTTCTGTGGTCATGAGCACCAGGGAAGGGGCGGGCTCACTCAATCTTGTTGAATGCTAAAGCCTCTGGCAAGTATTGAAATTGGAATTGATCATTTCCTAAGGGGCAGCATTTATCTCTCTTCCTTAATGTATCACCCTGTATATATTTTTCTACATGAGCTTCTCTGGGGACAACAGTTATAAATGCTTAATGGGGCATATGTCAGAGTATAAAAAAGAAAAATGTACTGATTAACAAGACTCAAAAAGGTAGGGGTGAAATAGTAACCTGGGAAATATCAGAGTCAAGTTAAGAAAGCTTAATTATCCCTTGAAACTTCCTTTCCTGCCTCAGAATTATTGAAAAACACAAATAAGATTTATGCAGATAAAAGTATTTGACATTAGATATTCTGTATAGATAGTTTTATAAAGCATGACTATAATAAAGTGTAGATGGTTTAAGAAGGTTATAAAGTTTAAGAGCATCACAGTAGAAGGATTATAACTTTTTTTTGTGATAAAATCCATCGAAGATAAAACTTCCCATTTTAATTGTTTGAAATGCGCCGTTTACCACATTCACAGTATCGTGCGTCCGTCACCACTATTTAGTTTCAGGACATGTCATCACCCCAAATGGAAATACTGTAGCCGTTAGACAGTCACTCTCCATTTTCCTCTCCCCCCCAGCCCTTGACAACCACCAGTCTGCTTTCCATCTTTATGAATTTCCCTATTCTTGAGATTTCCCATAAGTGAAGTCACACACTATATAGCTTATTGTGTCTGGCTTCTCTCATTTAGCTTTTGAATGTCCATTTATGCTGTAGCACATACTCCTTTCCTTTCTCATAGTTAAATAATATTCCATTATATAGATATAACTCTCTTTGTTTACCCATCAGTCAGTTGATGGACATTTGGGTTGTTTTCATCTTTTGACTGTTGTGAATTGTGCTGCTATGAACATGTATGAACAAGTATTTGTTTGAGTACCTGTCTTCAATTCTTTGAGGCTTATATGTAAGAGCGGGTTTGCTAGCTCATATAGTTACTTATGTTTTACATTTTGAAGAAAATTTTTTTTTTTTTTTTTTGCGGTACGCAGGCCTCTCACTGCTGTGGCCTCTCCCGTCGCAGAGCACAGGCTCTGGACGTGCAGGCTTAGTGGCCATGGCTCACGGGGCCAGCCGCTCTGCGGCATGTGGGATCTTCCCGGACCGGGGCACGAACCCATGTCCCCTGCGTCGGCAGGCGGACTCTCAACCACTGCGCCACCAGGGAAGCCCTTGAAGAAAATTTAAACTTCTTCCGTGGTCACTGAACCATTTTTTCATTCCTACCCGGAATGTATGAGGGTTCCAACATCTCCACATTTTTGCCAATACTTGTTGTTTTTCTTTATTTTTACAATTTACTGTAGCTGTCCAGTCATCCTAGCAACTATATTTGTGGAAGACTATTCCTTCCTCCATTGAGTGATCTTGGACTATCTTTGAAAATCTGTTGAACATAAATGTATAGGTTTATGGGTTCTGAATTCTTAGTCCCGTTTCATTGGTCCATATGTCTGTCTTAGGCCAGCACAACACTGCTTTGATGACTATAGCTTTGCAGTAAGTTTTGAAGTCAGAACGTGAGTCATCCAACTTAGTTTTTCTTTCTTTTCTTTCTTTCCCACTTCTTCCTTTTTCAAGATTGTTTTGGCTATTTGGAGTCTCCTATGAATTTTAGGATCACCTTTTCTTTTTTCTGAAAAAAAAAAAAAAAAAAAAAAGCTATGGGTTTTGATAGGGATGTATCTTGGCTTTTTTGATAAGAAGATGTCCTGGAGAATGAAGGAGGACTTTGCCATCTCATATCTTCTTTTCTCCCTTGAAGAGATACTTTAGTTTTGTTCTCACTGATATTAGTTTAGTGGGTCAATTTAACGAAGAATAGTCACTACTTAGTAACCAACATTTCTAAATTTTAGTATTCATTATTTATACAGTAATATAGCAAAATTTTCATTAAAATCTTTTAGTTTGAAATAAAACACAGTAACATTTGCAAAAATCTGCAACTATGATTTGTCAAAAAGTGAGCAAGTAGATGAAAGCATAAAATAGAGTCCAGAATGAGGCCCACACATATATAATCATATGATTTCCTACAAAGATGTAGTATAATGCAGTGGCCTGTGAAAAGAGCATCTTAAAGTTATGTAATATAAATCGACAGTGGGTTATAGAGAAAGAAAATAAAAAGTGCAGCGTGTATTTATACTGTGTGCGTTCTGGATTTACTATTTCCACATCAAGGTCTGAAGAAGTATGATGCACCTAAATCATGTTGTCATGAGCTGTCTCTCTGGGTCTGTTCTGGAATATTTTGAGAGTTAATGATTTAGGATTGGCTTAGGTACAGGAGCCATTCCTGATTCCCACCAGACATATATACTGTAACATTGTAATATATGCTAGCATTCTATAGAACAGCTGAGGTTGATAATAGCATTTTTCTGAATATCTTTTTAGCTGCATGTCAGCAAGGTCCTTGAAGGAGGAAGGGAGGAAATGGGTTACAAACAACATATAAGAAATAAGTGTCAAATACTTTTCCAAAACAGATTCAAGATATTCAGCCACAGATTCTAGAAGGACTGCAAATCCCTCTAGGGTCTAATTATTTCTTATTTGTCTTCTGTCTTCTCTACCCACCAGTCCACTAGATGATACAGGATTTTTTCCCATTTCTCCCCTGCCACACCCCAATTTCTAAGATAGCACATAAAAGACACTCACTGGATTTTTGTTGCATTGGTCACAGCTGCATGACTGGGCTGGGACTGGAGATTTGGGTCACCCTGGCAATGGGGATCTTAGATCTCATGCTTACAATCTCTGGCCTTTTAGTCAGATCCAGTTTTAACCAGGTTGGGTAGGAAAGCAGAAACCTTAAGCCCCTTGCAAATAATATGGAATTAGTCTTAACTGCCCAAAGCCTGGTAGGTGAGTGTGGCTTAGGTGGGCCTCCACCCGCTTGCTTCTCAGGCCCACCAAGCTGATGAGTCTGTAGTTCTCTGCTAAGTGTGGAACCCTACTGCAGCCCCGACCCCATCCCCCAACCGCAGTGGTCTCCTTTTCCAAGAGAGTGGCTGGTATAATCCTTGAGTGTCCTGGTGATGCCCGTGGACCTGACCCAAATCAGAAACAACCACTTAAGGTGTGACTGAGCGACTCACCTGAGAATGGATTCGAGGCAGATACTCACCATGATCTTCAAAACCCATTAGGCCCTCTTACGATTATTGCCAGGCTGGGGTGGAAACCAGCTACACTGTCTTTTGGATACTGGTTTCCACTGCTGCCTCTCTTCCCAGTATTATAATCACTGAGATGCCCTGACGTAAAAAATGTATGGTTAGATGGGCACATCCTTGACCGACTGGACTTAAGAATTTGGTGACAGAACCTGGGCATTTATATCTTTTTTAAGTTCTACTAGCTGTCCTAAAGCATAGTGAGGGTTGAGAATCATTGCCCCAGGCTCAGGCTGTGTACTGACTGGAGGCCCCCCATCCATGAACACCCTGACCTTCTCCTCTCCAAATGCCCCCAAGATTCATGTTAGGTAGGCTTGGATAACTCTGTATTTATTGAGAATAAAATTGTGTGTTCTGAGGAATACTGTGGCTCACCCAGCAGTGGGGACCAAGGTTTCAATGGCCAATTCATGGGAAAGAAACTGCCATGAATTGTTCACTTTTCTACTAATTAATCCCTTTGCTCTAGTTGAGGTATTCAGAGGTAATTTGCTGAGGTAGTAGAATCCTAGCCGTTTTTTTCCCCTTCAGAATATCTTTAGGGGGACACTGGCCCCAGAATCTCCTGGAGCGCTTCTTTAAAATGCAGAGTTTTTTTTTTTTTTTTTTTTTTTTATGCGTTACGCGGGCCTCTCACTGTTGTGGCCTCTCCCGTTGCGGAGGACAGGCTCCGGACGCGCAGGCTCAGCGGCCATGGCTCACGGGCCCAGCCGCTCCGCGGCATGTGGGATCTTCCCAGACCGGGGCACGAACCCGTGTCCCCTGCATCGGCAGGCGGACTCTCAACCACTGCGCCACCAGGGAAGCCCTAAAATGCAGAGTTTTTGAGTCCATCCCTAAACTACTGAATCAGAGTAACTGGAGGTGGACAAGAGTATGATTCTAAAGGGGGAAGAAATAGCTCCCAGAGGTGGACAAGTCGGTTCTTGAGGGAGAAATATCTTAACTTTAACAAGCGTCTGTCACCCTTTGTGGGTCTACAGTACACAGCAGACATCCAGAATGTATGTGGTTTTACAATTTCATGGTGGAACTTAGTGGGAGAGAACAATGAAAAGTAGGTTGGAAAGCACTGAACTGTGAAAAGCGATTCAAAAAACTATCCTCAAGTCATTCCTAGAGATCCTAAAATTTGAGTTCTCTGTAGGCAGGTAATCTGTATGTTAAGCAGTGTTCTGTGCAAATAGGCATTTCTGTGGCATCGATAACATATCTTCTCTATTCCTCTTTTTTGCTTCCCTTCTTTATTGACATATAACATCAGATCAACTTTTTCAGGCATCTCTCGGAAGACTGTCAATTGTCACGGAAGCTCTCTCCTACATTTTTAGAAGTCCTGACACTGATGCTTCTGTTACCATTGCAAGGAAAAAATGACACTGGCTTTTTTTGTTGTTGCTATTCATTGTAACTTTTTATTTATAATGAAATTAAACCTACAAATCATACAAAGAAAGCCCATGTACCCTTCAACCAGGTGGACTGTTTGCTAACATTCTGCCACGTGATCTGTCCTTCCCTCTGTCTAAAAAATGCCTTTTTGCAGGGCTTCTAATGAGGACAAAACTTAGAGCCCATGGTTAGGTTTTGTTTCACTCTTCCTTGGATCTGTTGATTTCAAACCTAAAATGTTTGTGAATACAGACCCACTGTTATCATGAGAATCGTGTGAGAGCAGTCATAGATTGCTGTGCTTTCAGATGTCCACCGCAGCTCCTGTGATCGCCAGAGCGCTTTTACTGTCATCAAGTTGCTATCAAATTACTATCATCAGTGGTTGTCATCAACACAGATACATCACAGTCATATCTAGACACTTAAAGTGATAATTACCAGGTGGACCGCTGGGTTTGGTTATGGTTGGTGACGGTGGGGACATCGGGGAAGACAGCTGCAGACTCTATTAAAGATGACGTATTTTCATCCATTTTTACCCCAATAGCTGAAGATTTCGAGACCGAATGTTTCTTTTTAAATATCAAATCATGCCCCCCACGCAGACATTTCGACAGAGTTTCTGTGGCAGCTTGATGATGAAGCCACAAATATACAATAAATGCTGGAATCAGTTCCAAGCAGCAGCCCTATAAAAGGAGCCCAAACTTCATTATTCTGTTTGGTCCCCAGATGGCTGTTTTTCCTTAGGCTGTTTCCTTGCAGATTTTATCTTAATGGAAAGACTCCCAAGTCGTGGTGGTGTCATTTCACTTGACTGTCGATTCCAACCGTGTGGTTCCAAAGTCGCTATGAACCCATACCTTTTTGGAGAAAGTGTTTTAACGTAAATTTGGACAGTTTCCTACAAAATTAGTTACTGTGAGAACATTAACATAGATCTTGATTCCTGTTGTGGTTCCTGAGTTGAAGGTGACCTTTCAACTCCCTTGTGACATGAGAGGTAAAGTGTCCTGATGCTCTTCATGGTTAAGAACACAATCCTTGGAGTCATACTGCCACACTGTTTTAGATCCACCATGCTACCATCTCAATTTTTAAGCCTCAGTTTCCTTCGCATAATTTATAAGCCTTAGTTTCCTTATCAGTTGTATTGATACTAATACAATTATAGTATTTGTATCAGAGTTGGGAGAATCGATGAAATTCTTGCACTAAAGTACTGAGAGCAGTAGCAGACCCTACGTACTTAGAAAAGCTCAGTGTGACATTTTCTTCAATATATTTTTACACCTCGGTACCTTAGGCAATGTCCCGTTTCTAACCCTTAGCAGAGACATAGAATTTAGCACAGTCTACAGTCTGTGTATGTGAAGAACACGTTTCCTCATTTAGTCAAAAGTTGATTTTGTCTTATTCTTGCGCTGCACCCATGGTATTTGGGGGCAAATACCGGTCTGTATCCAGTCTCCGGTTCTGCTTTAGTTCTGTCTGATAGTGTGAACAATTTGTCAGAAAACAGTCTTCTACCTAGGAAAAGAAGATGCCAGCTTCCCCCTCCTTTTCTCCTGAGGCTGATGTCTGGCTGGGTGAAGGAAGGGCTGGGGCTTATTCATCAGTCTCACCGTGGCAGGAAGGGAGCTCTGCGGTTGCTGCATACAGAGTCCTTCCTGGGCGCTCTTGGCCAATCCCCTAATCCACCTCGGGGCCACCCCCCGTACTGTGCTGGGGCTTTACTCTCATAGAGCCTGAGAGCCGACTGTTGAAATGTCAGGAGTTCATGAGTTGGTTGTAAAACAGTTAAACAAAGCCTGTATTAAAAACTATAGTATATGGGCTTCCCTGGTGGCGCAGTGGTTGAGAGTCCGCCTGCCGATGCAGGGGACGCGGGTTCGTGCCCCGGTCTGGGAAGATCCCACGTGCCGCGGAGCGGCTGGGCCCGCGAGCCATGGCCGCTGGGCCTGCGCGTCCGGAGCCTGTCCTCCGCAACGGGAGGGGCCACGACAGTGAGAGGCCCGCGTAACGCATAAAAAAAAAAAAAAAAAAAAAAAAAAAAAAAAAAAAAACTATAGTATAGGGCTTCCCTGGTGGCGCAGTGGTTGAGGGTCCGCCTGCCGATGCAGGGGACACGGGTTCGCGCCCCGGTCCGGGAAGATCCCACATGCCGCGGAGCGGCTGGGCCCGTGAGCCATGGCCGCTGAGCCTGCGCGTCCGGAGCCTGTGCTCTGCAACGGGAGAGGCCACACCAGTGAGAGGCCCGCGTACTGCAAAAAAAAAAAAAAAAAAAAAAAAGCCACAGGATTTAAAAAAAAATAAAAACTAAAGTATATAAACTTACAGTTAAGTGGATTCTAGTAAAAAACGACGGTAAAGCTCAAAGCGCATCACTTCCTAATCAGTTCACTACATTTTTCTCTTCTTTATGCGCTTGAAGTTATTTACATCTCTTTTGTGTGTGTGATAGAAATGCCACAAAATTGTGAGCTGGGTCACATCTCCTCCCAACCCTGGGTTCAGTGGTGCCACATTGGTAGCTTGAGATCAACCATGGTGGGAGAATTACACCCCGAGAATTGGCCAGTGCCACAAACCAGGGCTTGATTTATTTATCTTCATGGTTGTCTAGAATTTAAAGGAGTGATGGAGGAAATGTTGATGATGCAGGTTACGCTTAAAAATGTATTGTGTCAGTAGCCACTGTATTGTGAACACTGCCAAAAATGTGGTGAACTATGATTACGTTTTTCAGAAACTAATATCTGACTCAGCAAAGACGTCGCTCAGGTCATTGATAGATGGATGACGCTTTGACGTCCTTCATTATTTCACTTTAATCTTACTCAGGAGTTAGGAAATCTTTTCTGTGAGGGTCAGATATTAAATATTTTAAACTTAGTGGTCACATACAGTCCGTGTTATACATTCTTCTGGACATTTTTGGTTTTTTTTATTGTTTTTCCTCACACACCCTTCAAGATGCAGAAATTGTTCTTAGTTCAAGGGCCATACGCTGGTGGCATTTGACCTCTGCCACTCATAGTTTCCTGACCTCTGGCCCATACTCAGTAATGTCAACGAAAATATCAACCAAAACTTCAAGGTCACATTCAGTAGTTGTAACCATAGATTGGCTGTGGATACAGGAATTTTTAGTAAAAATCATCTAAATCATTCTGTAAGAATCAATTGGCTATATGGATATTACAATGAATTGTGGGCTGCACAGCCTTTATAGCAGTAAAATGTGTAGTAAATTCCTAAGTGCATATCCACCCATCTATCCATCCATCCATCCAACCATCCACCCATCCATCCATCCATCCATCCATCCATCCATCCATCCATCCACCCATCCACCCATCCACCCATCCACCCATCCTTCCATCCATCCATCCACCAATCCATCCTTCCTTCCTTCCATCCATCCATCCATCCATCCATCCATCCATCCATCATCTAAACATCTCCATCTCATCTCCATCTCCGTCTGCCCTTGAGCATTCACAAGCACACCACTGTGGCCCACCTGCTCCTGTGGAGATAACCCATGCATGTTCTGTGCTTTGTAAATGGTCTCCCTGAACCAGATGGCTCAGTCCCACCTTGGCTGTCAGTGCTGCCATAGACTCCTCTTTCTGCAGTGGTGGCTCCGATCCCTGTTGTGTCCCAGGCTGGTTAGTCCATTTGGCATCCTCTGACACAGAGCCATGAACCCTCAAGCTGCACTGAATCACCTCCCTCATCTGAGCCTGAACCTTTATTCAGGATTTAAGCTGCAAGTGGGAGCAAGAGACCCCCCTCTAGCCTTTGTGCTGACCTCTCTTATTGTCTTAGTCTGCTCAGGCTGCAGACAGACAAATATACCAGAGACTGGGTGGCTTAAAAAACCCTTTGATTTCTCACAGTGCTGGAGGCTGGGAAGCCCAGGATCAAGGCACCAGCAGATTTGGCTTCTGGTGGTACCCAGCTTCCTAATTTATAGATGACCTTCTCCTCCTTGTGTCCTCACCTGGCAGAGAGAGAGTTCTAGTCTCTTCATCCCCTTACAAGGGCACTAATCCCATCATGGGGGCTCCACCCTCATTACCTCCTAATCACCTCCCCAATGCCCCTCTTCCTGATACCATCACATTGGGGATTAAGCTTCAACATATGAATTTGCGGGGGGCGGGGGGGCACATACATTCAGTCCATAGCACTTACTTACCTAAGGGCTCTTTTCTTCCTTTGCTTAATATCCTGTGATCCTCTTCATTGGCCACAGAATGACTTCCAACTCCTGTAGTGTGATGTAAAATATCCTCCACAACAAATTCCTCCAAGTCACACACAATCCGCCACTCCTAAGGGACTGTTCACTGCCCCTTACTCATCATTCTCCCACCATCCCCTGCATTGTCCTGTTTACCCTCTTTATCCTGCCTTACACATTGTACACTCATCCTTCAATGAATATTGGTAAATTTGTGTTGCTTATATCCTACACTTAAATTCAACATTTAATAATCAAAAGGTTTTGAGAAAATTTAGAGTAAACCTTAAGATATGTGTTCAGTGATATATTATTATGGGTTTCATGACTTGTAGTAATTATACTAATAAAAATCATTTAGTGATCCTCATGCAGTGCCAGGAGGGTGGGTTAGCTTTCCCAGTGGGGCTCGGCCTCAAATCTGTCTAACCCCAAGGCCAGTGTATCACAGATCTATATTATGTGTAATTCACCACATGTGTGCATGGTGGATTCTATGTAGAAATCTGACAGCATTTTACTCATGTTTTAACTATATAACATAATCTTCCCCTCTATTTGTGATCACACTAGTACAGATTCTTTGCTGTAAAGAATCCAGAGCACCAAATAGATATCAGCTAGTTCAAGATGAATGATTTCATTTGCTGAACAAATAAATATTAGGGTAAAGGTGCTATTTTGATTCTGACAAAACCATTGGTAAACATAGTTAATGAACTTTCTGTTGTCACGAACAGACTTTTTAAAATTAAGGGTAAAAGTATGTGAGGGAACAAGATGTGTCTGCCCTCTGAGCTGTACAGTTAGAGCTGGGACGATGGTAACAAACTAGAGATTGGAACACAGGGAAGATTTGGGGTGACGTAGAAAAGAAAGAGTATGTGTTCTGCCGACATTGCGGATTATGGAGAAAGTTAAAGGAAAGACAGTATGCTCAGTGAGGTATGAGTTTGAATGTGAACCATTTTGTACCGTTCTGTGTAATAATGGACTAAAAGAGGAACTTTTGCTTTAGTTGTTTGTGGACAAAGCATGAATGGCTTGTTACGAAAGCTACAATACTGCCGTTAACCGCGGAAACTGGGATAGTGTCTTGGGGAATGGATGGACCTCTTGGAGCCCATGGCAGTTTGCAGAGAATGGGACATAATCCATCTCCCAAGTGCTTTCCGTGTCCTACACAGTCCACCTTTGCTGTTCAATGGAAACGTAGGTCACTTTCCAGCTGTGCTTTTATTCTGATGCATAACATCTGTTTTGATTTGTCTGACATTACTAATTTAGATACACATGGCTTTGGGAGAATGATGGAAACAGGGCTAAGGGGTAATTGCAGGAGGGAAGTTTAACGTACAAAGTGTAAACTTTTATTGTTTTAAGCCAGTGGGTCCTAATGAGTTAAAAAAAAAAAAGTGAAGTGAACTAAATAAAGCATACATGAGCCTAGTGGAGTCCTTTCTTTCTTTTTATTTATTTATTTTTGATCTATAAAGGATGCACAAGCAAGGCCCTTCAAAGAAACAAATGTCAAAGTGTGTTCCCCTTTCTGAGTAATTTGCATGTCTGTAACGGGTCGTGATGCAGACAAACCAACAGATAAGTTTCAATGTGAAGGGAAACACCGCCGCTCTTAAATACACCAAAAGGTCAGATGGCGATTCATCCATCTCCTTTGGCTTTCAAGGCGATTTGAGATTTAGATACTAATGAAATGCTACACCTTTTGATTCAGGATGTTGAAAAAAGATGCCGTGTAACTCTCCTCTCTCATTCTTGCAGCGCTGCGGCTCCTGAAGGAGGGGGCCGACCCGCACATGCCCATGTCTTCAGGAGGGACCCTGCTCCATCTGGTAAGAGCTGTGATGACCGGGTGAGCGTGGGTGACACCAAGTGGAAGGGGAACCAGTTATGGGCTCCAGACTCAGGAGCAAAATGCACGTGTAACTGGTGATGATCAGAACGATGATGTGTTTCAAGTTAACAGGCTTGGATAATGATACATTAATATTTGTTAATTACTCACATTATAGTTTGTAAATAATGGAGTTCAAGTCTCTGCCCTAAAGAAGATGCTTTTGAACATGAATAGTATTCAACAAATAAGCAAGACAATGTTGTATCAATTATAGAGCATTAGGCAGCCATCCTTTCTTTTACTTTGATGTCCTTTCTTTCACTTTCTTTATTGATCCAATGAGCTTTTACTATTCTCTGCTTGTGGCCCAGATCGTATAAATGTGAATAAAACTTTACTACATTCTTTTGGAAACAAGCAGGGAACGACTAAGTGAATAAACAGGTAAGTAACCACATAAACAAATAAATTCAGTAGTTTTACATGCAAGAAATTTTTGCTGATTCAGTTAAGGGCAAAAATGAAGTAAAAGGAGATGTCAATAATTATTTATTCCATTTAGTGGTCTTTAGGGCTAATTTAAAGCTTAAAACTTGATTTTGAAAAATGCCAAAATTAACATAACGTAAAAGCCTAATTGAGAATTGTCTACCAATATTTAAAAAATGCTGTATTTCTCACATTAGAGCAATCCATGTTATAGGAGGTCACGCATCGATCTGATGGAAGCTCCCTAATCTGGTATTGGGTCTCAGCCTTGTCTGCCCCCTGGAATCACCTGGGAGCTGTAAAATGTCAGTGTCTGCCTCCCAGCTCACCCTCAGCCTGGAGATTCCGACTCAATTTTTCTGGGATGCAGATGGAACATCGGGGCGGGGCACAGCTCCCCCAGGTGATTCTAATTTACAGCCAAGGTTGAGAACCACTGCCAACAAGAGAACCTTGTGTCTGCCCAAGACTGGAGGCGTCTGGGGTGCAGGCAGTCATATGCATGCAGGGGAGTGGAAAAATAACTCCGAATATTGATGGGGAACACCATAGAAGAACGTCAGCCATTTCTCTCCAGCATTGACTGAGAGGGAAAGAGAGATTTCTGGATTCCTTTTTCCTTCTCTGGAGTATTTTGGTTTTGAAAGCTCTCTCTTTTCTCCTCCGATCGTTACGTGGCTCGTGTGACATTTTCAAGGGCTCATTAGTCCTGGATCCTAGGTTTGCTTTTGACAAGCAATCTTAGACTAAGGACATGCTGTGAACAGCTTTCCATAGGTAAAGATTCTCCTCTTGGTCACTCTCTTTGGAATCCTTACCAGGAGGTGCAGTACTTAATTAGGTAAGAAGCTGAGAAATAGAAGAATTAAGCGAACACAGTAGTAGATAGTACTGGAGCTTAAACTCTGACCATCTAACTGCAAATACTGTAGTCTTTCCCCGGTAAATTCCCCAGTGATACCTGGATTAAGTTTTCAGACAGCAAATTATTCCAGTTGGGCTAGTGGAAGACAGACCTTTGCTTTGAACAAATCATGTCAGTTCATTGTTGGTATTAACCAGGAATGTAATGTATTCTTACCCTGTGTGTGTGTGTTTGACAGAAAGAGAGAGAAAGGAAGAGAAGTATGGCCACTTCCTCATATATTGGACTGGCCAAAAAGTTCGTTCGGGCTTTTTCTGTAACATCTTACGGAAAAACCTTTTTGGCCAACGCAGTATATGATGTATCCAACTTTAATGAGCACCTAAAACTCAGTCTTCCCAATCAGCAGAGCAGCGGTTGCTTTCTTCACCTTAAATACAGCCAGAATGCTGCCGTCCCTCTTCACCTGGATAAACCACCCTCCCTCTTCCCGGGACCAGCATCTTCTTCCCTCACCTCCCCGGCCCCGTCCCTGTGGACCCTACAGTCTGTTTCTCCCACAGCAACCAGATCGTGTCACTCCGTCAAAATGCCCCAGGAGCTTCCCTTCCCACTCAGGGAAAACTCCAGAGTCCTGAGACGGCCACGTGGAATGTGCCCGCACCTTTGTGCCCTCATCTCCAGGGACCCCCTCCTGCTCTAGCTGGTCCTTTAATGTGCCCACCATGCCCCTGCCCACGTGCTTTCACCATTATTTCCACTGGAACATTCCCCTGCCGAAATCTGCATGGCTCACTCCCCCGCTTGCTTCGCCTCTCTGCTCAAAAATCATCTAACAGAACAACCTTCCGGGGCTTGTCCCAAAGGATACGGCAACCCGTTCCCACCACCCCACCATCAGCTCAGCTTTTATCCGGTTGTTTGTCTCATTCCTTGTAACACAGTTGCCACCAAACAGATCATAGGCTCAGGTGATTATGTTCTGTTTCCCAGACTGTCAGCTCCAGGAGGGCTAGGACTTGGCCTCTCATCACTGTTATATCTGCAGCACTGGGAGAGTGCCTGGCACTTAGTAGGTGCTCAGTAGATTTGTCTGATAGGCACATGAACCCGTTAACTACTTAATTAATTAATATATAATGCTGTGATAGATATTAGGGGTGCAAAGATGCAAAACACAGTCTAACAGAGTTTAGTTTTCTGAGGGAGAAAGAAAAATAAACCATGGATTACAGCAGACCTGGAAGCAGGATAAGCAGGTGATAGAGAAAGAGGAAAATGATGAGACCACTTGGCCACCTTCAGAGGTAGTTCTGAAGCCTTTTCTCATGCTCCTGATAAGACTGAATTACTCTTGTATCTAAGGTCTCATGACACATGATCCTTGCTTCTGCTGTCGATCTTGTCACAATGGATTGTAATTAATGGAGGATGTGCCCTTTTTCTCTGCTGCTAGACTGAATTCTCAGAAACTGTGATGTCTTAGATACTTTTATATCCTTAGCATGTGATGCATGGTAGATACTCAACACATCATAAATGAATGAATGAATGAGTGGATGGATAGATGAACTGTCAGAATATAAGGATCTTTTTGGCTAATGAGAAGGTCAAGGTAACCAAGTCTAAAGGCAGTAGAGTCAGAAGAAAGAAGAAATGAGAAGATGAAGGTGATGAGGTAGATGGGAAGCGCTGCATTAGCTCTGGGTCCAATGCAAACACTATGCATTTTTATACTGTTAGACTTTGTGAGACTAAGATAAAGTGGCTTTGAAACCGGAATACATGTAAGTAAACTTCCTGATGGCTACAGGAATGTGGGCTCAGCACTGAGCCTCCTTTTCCCTGGATTACTGGGGAAGGGTAAGCTGTGACAAAGCGAGAGAGTGGTGTGGACATATATACACTACCAAACGTAAAATAGGTAGCTAGTGGGAAGCAGCCGCATAGCACAGGGAGATCAGCTCGGTGCTTTGTGTCCACCTAGAGGGGTGGGATAGGGAGGGTGGGAGGGAGACGCAAGACGGAAGAGATTTGGGAACATATGTATATGTATAACTGATTCACTTTGTTATACAGCAGAAACTAACGGACCATTGTAAAGCAATTATACTCCAATAAAGATGTTTAAAAAAATGAAAAATTGCAGGTTGCCAGAGAGACAAAATTACAGGGTTTCAAAATTCCTTAGGTACTGAAAAAGGCAATTTCGCCCTCAAAAATGTAAGGTGTGAGCAGCTCTGTGCTCACCCCACCTCTTGGGCATCCTGCAGTATGAAGCCTGTTGCTTTATCAGTGCTGAAGCTCTAATTATATAATGTTAGAGCAACGTCTTTGAGAAAATGGCATCGTATGTGCATGCAGGGCATCAGGAATAAACCGTGGAAGTTGTTGAGATTCCCCAGAGTTTCGCTTGTTTAACTCAATTATTATTCACTGAGCACCTCACTGTAAGTGGAGGTTTTGGGAAGACTCCTGGTAGAAATGCCACAGTAACTTTTAAGTTGGAGATGAATAATTCCCTCTGTATTAAAGGTAGACAATTGACAAACAGGTTTTAATATTTTTTCATCATATACAATCTTTAGTTTTATCATCTTTTAAATAAACTTTCAACAGTAAGTCTGAATTTGCATGTTTATCTACTCTTCATTCAATAATTTATGAATCAAGTGTATCGCAAGTATCCGGTACCATTAGAGGGGAAATAATGCCAACAAGTAACGATATCTGCACCCTAAGATTTTAGTCTCTGTGAGGGCAATATAGAAAAAACTCAGCTGTAACTCTTTGGAAGGAACAATGCTATGTATGGAGTTGAAAACAGAATCACATGGAACTTTGCTAAAATGCCATCCAGAGTTTTGCGTTATGACCTTTCATACATAAGCTACGAAGGAGGAGCTCCTGGGTGTAAGGAAACCCTCTTGCATGGAGTATGAAATGCGAGTTCTTTTGATTCTGTGCTGTGACAGCAGGAGACCATAGTGAAGCTTAAGTGAAATACATTAGAAATAGGAAAATCTTCTTTCTTTTACTTGGTGAATTGTCATTTTAACATAAAGGCAGGCATTTAAGCAGTGGAGTTCCACGTCACTGATGAAAACAAGCTGCAGTGGATGTGCAAATATGCCCAAGCTATTTGGTAAATGTCACAAGCAGATTAGAGAATAGTATATATGTTACACTCAAGACAGGTAGACATGGTGGCAGGGAGGAGAGCAGAGAATCTTTTCAACAGCTGTGAAAATCTTGAAGAATAGACAAGGAATTTTTAACAGTGACAGGTTGGGGAGGAGACAGGATCTCATTTTTTACTCTTTTACATATAGCTTGAATGTTTTAAATGATAAGCATGTATGTTTCACATAATGAAAGAAATTACACTGTCGTGGGCCCGGGGTTCAGTCCCTGGTTGGGGAACTAAGATCCCACGAGCTGTGCGGCATGGCCAAAAAAAAGATGAAAATAAAACAAATTAATACAGAATACTTCTTAGAACTATGTTTTTTTTAGAAGCTTAAATTCTAAAAGTTTCGATCACTCTATTCTTACAAGAATATCTGGGTCTCCGAATCGGGCTGTTCTTCGGGCTTTCTTCTGAGTTTCTCGGAAGTCTCAGGAGCTGTAAGAAGCAGAGATTATTAGCAGTTTACTACAGCAGCAGCAGTTCAATGGCTTCATATCTTTAAAATCAAGCAGAAAATATTATGCTATGAAAAGAAGCAGAATATTAGGACTCTGGAGACAATGTTTAAAGGAATATCTTACTTTAGAAACCACCTAGGTATTAAAGAACAAAAAGAGTCCCTACGTAGAAGTTATCCATACTTTGCCCTGCTTGCCAGAGCGTCTGGGCATTGACCATGTTACTCCTTTGCTTTCCCAGGAAAACAAGGGTAAAGGTTGCAGGGGTACCTTCTAGCAAAAAAATGAATCCTACCAGAAGACAACATGCCCTCTCCAGGGGCTTTTCCTGGAGAGTTCCTTGGGGTAGGTGGAATGGGGGGGAACATCCATCCAGGACAGTGCAGCAGAAAGAGAGGCAAACGAAGAGGCAAGATGGAAGTGAAAGGACGATGTCACTGAGAAACAGAGAGCTGGGCCGTTCTGATGTCTGGTGAGACTGCAGGATGCTGCAAGGTCCTGGAATGGGAAGTAGAGTTGCCATTGGCTGTGAACAATGACCCCTTTATGTTTTTTCAAGGATTCAAATTCCCGACTGTGCTTTGCTTTTTAAAATCCCACATCTCTTTGGTCCATGAGAATCATGGCATCATAACTGGAAAGTCTGAGTTCAGGATGTAGATCAGTATCCAGCTGGATCCTGAATGAAAATCATACCTTTGTTCTGCAAACTGTGGGTGCATTTTTATTGTGATGGCCCACGTGCATATGACCTAAGGGGTGAAAAAGCAACGGAAGAGCAAGTTGTGGAGATCCTTGGAAGGCCGTCAGAAACTGAAGGGAGTGACTTTTCCATTTTGAGTAAATAGATCACACAGAACTGGTTCATTCAACATCAATTATAAAAAAGAAAAATTCCCAAGTGAAGTTACTGGTGAGATTTTTGTTGTATTCTGTTTTGTTTTATCTGTGTAACAGTGGAATTCTATTTGTAAAGAATCAGAACCCTTTCTTACAGGGTGAAGGCAATTAGACACAGACTTCCTGGGACTGTGCTCCCCTCCAACAAAATTTTCAATCAACCAGCATTGAAACCACTGGTGTGGATCTTTCTAGGAGAATTGGAGTGTCGCATCCTGAAAGGTTCTCTCTTAGGGAAGTCTGAAACTCCCCCACTCAGAGAGGCCTTCCTTAAGCAAAGAGTTCCAATCATTTAATTGACTCTCTAGACATGCCAGGTTTCATGAAATCCCACGAATGGCTATTTTCATCCCTCCTCAGTGTTTTTCAGACTGTTTCCTACTCTGGGCTCTCCTCTGAGGCGGCTCCATGGCTGACTGGACTTGCGCATCTTATCTCTCTTTTGACTGCCTCTTTTGACTGCCCCCTTGAATGTAAGCTGTTGATTAGGGAGGACATCTAGTTCATAATACCAACCCTCTGGCTTGGCGTATGGTGGGGATGTGGCAGGTCCTCAGTGGATACGTATTTAATCAGTGGGTTATGAATGTCTCAACCCCTGCCCCTTAACCCTCGTGTTCCCATACTTAATTGTCCAGTTCTTACCAGGCAGCTGGGGACCCTCTGCTGTGACTCTATAGAATGCTCTGTACACCCTCCATCTCATTGAACTGTACTGTCTATTTCTCAAGGGTGATTACCATGTCATGGTCCTTTACGGATACATTGCCAAGCACAGTGCCTGGAATACAGCATTGCCTAATAAAATCTTGGCGATTCACAGCGAAGCAAACCAGTGTTGCAGCTGGAGGAGCAGAGTTTACGTTCACGGAAAAGGATAACAGTGTTATTAGGAGTTTAAAATTTCAGGATGTACATCAGGGGTACATCTGAACCTCTTTAACAACGACCTGTTCCATAATTAGAGTCTGGTTCCATTGGCCTGAAGCTGTGCTGTTTGGAATGCCGGTAGAAATAATAACTGTACTTCATCGCAGAGTTTTCTGGATAGTTTATCGATGGCAAGGTCATCTGGAGTATAAATACTTACCAGAGAGAAGATACATGCAAAGCAAAAATGATAAGAAGTATATTCAAGATGACACTGTAATGAATATGATCCTTCAATGTGATATAGTGGCAAAGAAATGGAAGTGACTTGGCAGAGATCCAAGCACTGGCTGAAAAGGACGGCCCATGGGATTGACACTGAATGCACAGGACCATATGGAAGTTCCAGAGTGATGTCAAAAATTTTGGAAATTGCAACAGATTTGAATTCGTTTTGCTACTGATATAAATCTCTACCTCTCTGCCTCTCTGTATCTCTCTCTCTCCCCTCTCTCTGTCTCTGTCTCTTTCTCTCTGTCTCTGCCTGTCTCTGATTGTAGAAATGTTTTTGAACCACTGAAACCCCATAAACACAGGACAAGAAAATGGAACTTGGCTAATCCAAATTGACTGTGTAAATCCTGTTGCTTCTCCTCCCCCCAGAGCTGCCAGGCGGTGCAGAAATATATAGTTTTTAATATTAGAACAACGCCTGGCACATGGTATCCACTCAGTAAATGAATCTGTATCAAATTGGTTGTTGTCCTAGTACCTCTTTGCTGGTCTCCTCTGTCCCAGCGGCTTTGTAATCAACACAGAGGAGGGAAAATAGATACTGAAAATAGATAATCATCGAGAAAGCTTACGTTACCGTAGATCTGACTCCAGTTTAAAAAAAAAAAAACTGGCAACAGATAACTTACATTTGTGAACCATAGGATTTGGTGTGTGAACACAGCGTATATCGAATTTTTGATTTTCTGAGGGTGGATTTCAGGGTCGTTCAGGACATGCCGCTCCTGAGTCAACCAGAACTAAAACATGTAAAATACCCCTTATGATAATGTGGAGGGAAAAGACAACACATTTGAAGTTTAAAATCGTCTTTATTTGTGATTTGGTTTCTATAGTTCTCAGAGTCTTTGGGGTTGAATCAGTAATTCACATTGTAGTGGGTTTTTATACGTTGAGAAATACCACCGTTGTTTACAAACTTAAAAATGAGTGAAAGGATGCGTTGCCAGAGAAATTGTGAACTACTGAGCTGGTGTTGAAAGTGTAAGTGGTCACTTTCTAACTGTGGTCAATTCCATGAACGTCTCAGAGGAAGGAGCTGTCGGCCATGTTGTTTTCTAAGTGTACCCTAAGAGGCAGAATGGAATATTCTGGTCACGGATTGGGACTGCAGAATTTAATATTTCAGCGTGGAGCTAATCTTGGTCATGAGGAATGGGCAACTAAAGTACAATGTAGGTGAAGATTCCTGAGTACCGGAAGGAAGACATTTTTAAACTCTCGTATAGGGTGGGTGACCCAATGTACTTGATGCTTCATTGTTTGGTGGTGCTCAAAAGTGGAGCAAAGACCGTGGTCGTGGTTCTGAAGCCTTTGATGAAGGCTTGGACCAGGTTGGGGGAAGAGCATTGTATGTAAGGACAGAGTGAATCTTAGAAAGAAGCACGTGAAGGTGAACATGCAGTGATCTAGAAGAATCAATGATAAGCTGAGAAAATAATCCAGCTTCTTCAGGGTCCTAGGAAGGAATAACTTTACCTGCACAGGGGAAGGCTCCAGGAGAGATGGTGTTTCCAGAGAGATAGATTTCCACTTAGGTTCTCTGGACATTTCCAGATGAGGAACGTTTGCTTGAAATGGACTGTTCCAGAGGTCCAGTAGAAGGAAGAGTGTGTGGACGTGAGGCGCCTGGGAGGCAGGTTGGTCGAGGCGCTTCAAAATTCAGGACAGGCTTCATGGCGTGTGCCTAGTACTTAGAAGGGCCCAAGCTTGCTTTCATGCTCTGCTGTCGCCATCTTTAAATTCTTAGGAATATTTGAATAAAGGGCCCTCTATTTTCATTTTGCATAAATTATGTGGCTAGTCCTGCTTGGCACTTCAAGAAGGAGATGACAGTGACAGGAGGAGCTGGGGACTTGTCTCCAGGTGGAAATAACTGATGTTGTCTGAGTTCTGTTGAGGGTGACAGAGCGGGGCCTCAGCCATTCTTATGGTTCCATAAAGTGTCCCCAGAAATTGCTAAACATGGTGAAAAACTGCCTGAATTGGGAGGGAGATTTTCTAGCTTGATGAAAATTCTTTCTAGGGAGAATGACGTTTACTATATAGCTATAATACTGTAAGAACATTGTACCAGGAATATTCAGCCATCATCATCTTTGCAGACAAGTGTGATTAGAAGGTACTTATTGCTGTCAAATTATTATTCACGATCCTTTGAAATGTGAATCTAAAACTTACGTCACTTGAGAGGGCGGGTATCACTTTAAACACGGTATCTAATTAACTATGTTTTGGTAAAAGACTGAAAGCTAAACCTTAGGTATCGTTGAATCATCACTGTGGATTTCTGACGTGCAGGTTGAGGACATCTTGACAGGCACAGAAGGACGAGGTCACATCCGTTTTGATTATGCAGGGAGCTATCAAAACGAAAAAGAGAGAAGAATAGGAATTACTTGCATATGAATTTCCTAAAAGAAATTGGGTCCAGGCCCCAAATTCTAAAATGGATGTATTAGCTTTTATTCTCTGGTCCTCACCTTATCAGTCTTTGTACCCAAACCTGCAGTGAGTGTGGATGGGGTCATGGTTCACATCATCAGGCCCTGATGGTAGGGACCATTTGTTATTGCTACACATGACATGGAACATCAGATACACAGATATCTTAGTTCAAAACTGAAACTAATCCTTCAAGGTTCATGTGTTTGCCATTGCCCCAAGTGCTTCCACGTGTCCCCAAAGTGGCACCCCTCAAATCTCCTTCCATATGGAATGTGCACCGTGATTTTGCATTGTCCTTTTTGTACATTCTTGAGAGTACCAGCGAATGAAGAAAGATATGGAGATTCTTCAATGACTGTGTTATAATTGTGAACCACAATTCATGTATCTTTTTTTAAGTTGGAGTATAGTTGATGTACAATATTATATGAGTTATAGGTGTGCAGTATAGTGATTCATAGCTTTTAAAGTTTATACGCCCTTTATAGTTATTATAAAGTATTGACAAAGTTCAAATCTTCTGCCTACTTTTTAAAATTGGGCTGTTTTCTAATGACTAATTATAAAGGTAATTAAATAATAACAAAAGCATACATATATCTCTGTAGTACCCATTTCCTGTGCTGTCAGTCTGAGGGGTTATCAATCAGTTTGAAGTTTTCCCACAACTCACTGAGGCTCCGTTCATTTATTTCATCATTTTTCTCTCCGTGTGTCATTTTGTATAATTTATATTACTGCCTTCAAATGACTAATCTTGTCTTCTATAATATCTAGTCCATTTTTCTTTCCACTGTCCATGGATTCAATTTTCCTTTCAGTCTTACATATGCTTCTTTCCTTGTAGGTTAGTTAGGGAACATGAATACATTCTTCCCCAGTTTAGCTCCACCTCCCAAGTTCAAAAATTGGCATTGAAGTTGTATACCTGTGGAAAGGAAATTTGGATTAGGTTTATTCCAAATAAACCTATCGTAGTTTGTTATCATAGTATACTTTCTTTTATTTCTTTTTTTCTTCTTTTTTCAGTGTGCCCGGTATGATAATGTCTTCATTGCAGAGATCCTGATTGACAGAGGGGCCAATGTCAACCACCAGGACGAAGATTTTTGGACACCAATGCACATTGCCTGTGCCTGTGATAACCCTGATGTTGTCCTACTGCTTGTGTTAGTAAGTAAAGCAATTCCGTTTATTACCATTCGAAGATTGATGGCATATAAAAGTCTGCATATTTAACCAATAATACTTCACAATATATAATACTTCAGGTGAGAAAAAAAATGCGTGTATATGTCATCACTTATTTGCCTGGAATTCCAAGATAATTAGAGACTGAGGTTGTGGGTCACCACATAGTTCATAAAAGAAATTGTGTAGACGTCACACCAAGCTCTATTCCTCTTGCCTTTTTCTTGGAAATTATATGCCTTGGTACCTCGCAAGTCAGTGCTAGCTAAAATGGTTTGATGACTGTTGTTTTGTCTCTCAATTCATTCTTCTAATTTTTAGCCAGACTAGGTGTATGATAGTAAGGCTCATATTGAATCTTCTTCTCTTGCTTAAATCTAGCAAAGAAGTGTCTACAGCTTTTGTTTACATGAAAGTGAAAACTCTAAGTATAAAAGTCACTGGAGGGCTTCCCTGGTGGCGCAGCGGTTGAGAGTCCGCCTGCCGATGCAGGGGACGCGGGCTCGTGCCCCGGTCCGGGAGGATCCCACGTGCCGCGGAGCGGCTGGGCCCGTGAGCCATGGCCGCTGGGCCTGCGCGTCCGGAGCCTGTGCTCCGCAACGGGAGAGGCCGCGACAGTGAGAGGCCCGCGTACCACACACACACAAAAAAAAAAAAAAAAAAAGTCACTGGAGTTATTTGTTGTCATTGTCTTGAGTTACAGCTTAGACCCTGACGTGGGTCCTCGCACCTGCTATAATTATTTTAGAATTGGGATTCTTTCTGATTAGTTTATCTCTAACAAAGGTTTTAAGAAATTATGCAGGATATTTTAGAAAGCATACTAGAATATAAGAGTACGAATGAATGATTTGCTTTTTTCCCCTTTATTAATAAAAATTGCATAATTCCTTAATGATTTTCTGTTATGTGCCTGGCTTTTCACATGAGCCCTCAAAATTTCACATACAAGCAAATTGGTGCTCAGAGATATTAAGCAACTTGCCATAGGTCAAAAAACAAACGATATCCCTGAACTTAAGGTCATTGTCCAAAGTCTGTCCTTTCTCCCCAGGGTCATGCTGCCTGTCTTAACAAATTACCACCTACTTGATAGCTAAATACAAGAGAACTTTATTCTCTTACATTTTGGAGGCCAGGAATCTGAAATCAAGGTGTTGGCAAAGCTGTATGCCCTATGTCAGCTCTAGGGAAGAATTCTTCCTTGTTTCTTTCTAGCTCCTGTGGATCCCTTGCAGTCCTTGGTGGTCCTTGGTTACAGATGCATCACTCCAGTCTTTGCCTCCACCATCACGTGACCCTGTTCCTTGTGTCTCTGTGTCCAAATACCCCTCTCTTTTCTTTATAAATGCACCAGTCATAGGGTTTAGGGTCCACCTTAACTCAATAACACCTTATCTTACCTTGATCTGCAAAGACCTTATTTCCATAGAAGATCACTCACAGATAGTAGCCTTAGGACTTGAACATATCTTTTTTTTAAAAAACACAATCCCACTACACTGCTTTCTTCCCCCTTTTAAAAATCCTAAGCAGAAGCCTTGTAGGATAAAGACTATGAATGGAGATTTCCTTAATCTTGTAAGAGGTTTAATTTGGTCTAGTTTAGTCTAATTTGTCCCTCAAGAATTTGTAAACTTTTTTTGTTTTTATAGTAGAAGTGTATTATATCACTAGAAATGTGTTCCTTTCAACTCCTGGAAGATGGCAGCTATAATAAATAAATAAGGAAAGGTAAAGGAAATAAAGACAATTTAGCTTGAAATAGAATCATTTGGGGGAACTAGTACTCTACAGGAAAACACATGAAAAGGTACTTAACTCATTTATAAGAACAAATCTTCACTTTATAGAACCTGAGCCTAAGAGGAATTAAACTAACAAGTCAGCACAAAGGCAGTGAGATCTACTTAGTATTTGCTTAGTATTAAAGGAAAATTTAAAACACATCTCAGAAGGGAACTCTGTGGTCTTTTGAGTGATACTGTGAAATTATCAACTGTGAACTCTTTGGAATTCTCAGAGCTCATAGGACACCAGGCTAGATTTTTAAAGAAATGGCTTGGTCTATAGTAGTTGTTTGAAACTTTTTTTTTGGGTAGTTCAACCACTGGATGACTTGGGCGAAGCTGGGCTATAATTATATGAGAATGAGATAGAAGAGTTAGATTCATAGCTTTTGTGGTTTTCCTATGTTTTTATTTTTTTTTTCTGAATATTAGTCGAGAGATTCAGAATATTAGTTGAGAGTCACTTTTTCAAGGCCCGTCTCCATTTATTTTCTCTCAGTACTTATGATTAGTTACACCAAATTAGGCTATTTTCATTTCACTCATGCAATTCTCAGGAACCAATATTCACGTGACTGAGCTTGAATTCTTAAAATCCTTCTTCCATTTCCTCAATGTACACTGCTGGATGAAGACTTCCCCTTCCTGAGTTCTGAGAGTTTGTCAGCCCTTAATTTCACTGCCAGCCAAGATTTCCTTCCTTCATTATAGAATATCTGTTTCTTCTTTCTGATGGAACAGAGTAAGAGGATCTACCTTCTTTGTAGAGTCTGCGCTGAGTCCTGGTCTAGGCATCTCATAGGATTCTTACAATGTCACAGGGACAGCCAAGAGAAGGGCTGAGTACATGGCAGGGTTGTGATTTCAAGGTGCAGAAGCTATAACTACTTGCAGATGACTTCCCTTCAGCATATAGGGACTGTTGCCGGGAGTAGCATGGGTATCAGAAATACCACTGATAGACTAGAAGTAGCAAATAACTTGGACCACCCAGACGGCAGGAATGAAGCATGTTTATAACCAGAGCTGGGATTAGGGCAGCCCGTGAGGACTGGTACCTGGGGTATCAATTACACTATAATTATAGAAATAAGTTAGACATATAGTGGCAAATTACTTAGGTCTTCCTTGTGACTCTTTGCATAACTGAGGAAATATACATGTGCCTTGCTCCCGTTGAGGTTAAACAGTGTCTTCCAAGGAAAATCAATAAGCACTGGCACCAGTCCCATTTCCCAAAACAGATAGAAAAATAACAACAGTTTGAAGAAGTACTAAATCATTGTCCTGAATGGGGACACCCTCATGTCATTGTCAGACTCAATGATAGCTCCATTTTGATGAGGTGAGTTCTCTACACTCCTTTTTTTGTACTTTTATTGTATTCCCCTATTCTTTGGCATTCCCCCCCAGTTGCTGCTAGGATCGTCAGCACGTGGCCTGAGCTCCTTTTTCTTTCACATTATCGTGTATGTTGTGCTTGTTTAAATACAATTTACTTTTCCCTTTGTTCTCGTGTGACACAGTTTCTGTAACTCTACTTGTTCCCCTGGCAATGAACTCAATTTTATTAATGGCCAGTTGCCTTTATAATAAATATCTCTTCTGCCTAGAACAATTTGATTTATATTCATTAATTATTTATCGAGCTGATATCAGTGGTGTTCATTAGGGAGCTCTAAGTTAGGCATTACCTAAATTATTAGCTTCCAGCAAGTCACAGAAGTAACTAGCTGGTGCATACATGGCTATTTGTTAAAACAGTGCCAGCACTTTATAGAGACTCAATGTATATATATCAATACTTGCTGAATACATACACAAGTGGCTGAAAGAATGGCAGGCCAATTTTTGGAAGTCAGCCTGAATTTAATATTGACATTATTAACTCATGTTATATCTAAAAAAAACCTGTCTTATAGCCACATTCATCTTCCTACACATTCTGGAATTCTTCATCCTACACTTGTATTTAGAAGTGCTTGCTTCGGCACACATGATCTCAATGTCAGATGATACTGCTTTTCTTTACCAGGCGGAATTGAGAGCTAGAAACTGGATTTACTTCATGTGTAAACATAGAATTAAATCTGTAATTGTCAGGTTATTAACATTTTCATGGTCTGCAATGCCCTATTTCTCACACCATAGAATAACCCAACCTCATATGCAAAGTTATATATGTGCCCGTTGCTGTTATTCATTTACTGATGACTGTCTGTAATCATTAACTAATATATATTGATCACCAACTATCTTTAACATAATTGCTGCCGTCAAGGAGGTTACTGTTTGTTCATTCATTCATTCATTCAGCAAATATTTATTGAGTGACTACTATGTTCTGGGTGCTACACAGTGAATAATAAGACATTTTACATTATAGAACAATGACAAAAACAAACCAAAGCAAGTAATGTACGTGTAACCACTGAGTAACTTGACTAACGGATTCAGCAAATCTGAGTAGCCTCATTACCACCATGTCATAACTAGCCCACCATCCATCCACAGTAATAATTTGCTTTCAAGTAAATGTGGGTGAAATACATCATCATAAATCGTAATTATGTTCCTGCTAACCACCTCAAAAGAAAGATTTATTTTACTTCCAGAACTAAAGGCCGTCGTACATTGTTTAGTGCTGCGTGTCCAGTCTTCTTTCCATTTTCCAAACTGATGAGTAAGGGACACTATGCACTTACATATTTGAGTGCCTTCTGTTCTGCACTGAGGGGGTCAGCAGTGAATAAAAGAAGCACAAATCCCTGCCTCTTTGGAGCTTACGTTCTACTGGGGAGAAACAGGAAAAAACACCTAAGTGGACGAAGTGTACAACGTGTCAACTAAAGCGAAATGTTGGAGGGGCAAGGAGAGAGGGGTAGAGAGTCTTAATGGATGTCCTGATGGAGGGGTGACATTTGAGCTGTGAGCCTCGTGGACTGTGGGTGCATCGTGGGCTGGGCAGAGGCAACGGGTGAGGGCAAGCTGTGGGGCAGTGGCTCGTGTTAGAAGAAGAGCAAAGGAGACCAGGCAGTTCTCTCGTGGAGTGGATGCGGGCAGGGCAGAACGAGAAGTCAGAGAGTCGACGGGAGCTCATCAAGCCCCTTGCTTGGACGTTAGAATTTACTTTTACCCCAGGTAATGAGGGGGCCTGTGGAGGGTTTTGAGTGGAGAGGTGACATGATATGACATCCATTTAAAAAGATCCACTCTGGCTGCTCTGTTGAAAATACACAAAGGGGCGGGGGGAACTCTTAGGGGACGCTGTCTCACTGTCCGGGCCAGACATGGTGCAGGTGGTGAGAAGTGGCCGCCATGTGGGAGTATTTGGAAGGTCGAGTTGTCAGTATTTGGTGTGGGATTGGATTTGGGGCTTGAGAGAAAGAGCAGGAGTCAGGGAGGGCTTCCACTTTGTTGGCCTGAGAACTGCAGGGTTGGAATCTGTTTGCTGAAATGGAGAAGGTGTTTAGAATAGCGTGAGGGGTATGGGGTTATGTTTAAAAAGGAATGAAAAATGTATTTGAATCACATATTTTTCAAGTTCTTCAGGAAAGCATTATCTGTAGAAATGTTCATTGATTTGCAAGGTAATTGTTTATTGTGAGCTTTTGTGAAGTGGAGATGTATGTATGCGTCACCATCATATACTAAACGGCATTAGATCGTTGCTATTTTAATTGAATCACAAATGGTTTCATGTTTTGGAGTAGATATAGCTACTGTGAATGTTGTCAGTACTTTTGCCAGATCTACAAAACTCAAGCAGATACTAATAATTAACTTTTATACAGCCCTCCCTATACGATGAGTGTTTTTCTATGTGCTTTATAATTATTAATTCACTGAGTCCTCGCAGAATCCTGTATGTATGTGCTAGCTTTTTCCACTTTTACTTTTTATAGGTGAGGCAACTTAGTGAGGCTAATCTACATGCTGAAAGCCAGTTGGTAGTGGTAGAGGCAAAATTTGATCCCATGAAGGCCAGCTTCAGGACCTGAACCCTGACCACTCTGATGTGCTGCCGTGTTGCTTATGATAGAATTCATATGGAGCTACAGTCCCCAGAGTGGGCAAATAAGATCACTATTTGTATTGCAATATTATACATTTCCCATTAAAACACGGTTTTCTGACTTGAGTACTTAGACTATGGGAGGAAAGTTAAGAAGTATTATGATACATTGTAATACAGTATTCGTGGTGGTTCTGTTCTATAAAATCATCGCAGACACTGACTTAGTGAATACAAGACCAGGCTCCTAGGGGACTTACAGTGTTAGGTTCCTGCGTGCCTCTGCTCACAACACACGCATCAACAGATCTGTACAGCTTCATTTTTTTACGACTGTATTTTTAGCGCAAACTTTATTTTTTGTGTGTTTCTGTTTAAAGACACCTAATTTAAAATATGTTGTTGACTCATAAACCTTGAACTCACGGCAGTAACACTATAACTCGGGCCTGAAAAAAGCTTATGCAATGCACATATTTTCTATTAAGGCTCTTCACAGCCTCCTTGCCCATGGAAACACTAGACAGCACTTCTGCACTACGGTTGGGGGCCACTTGAAACAGTGAAATCACCAAGAAAAAGCTCAAACACACGAAAAATGGCACTGAGTGGACTGCAGTAAGACCAGTTTTTTACACTATGAGAGCTGAAACAAGAAGGCAGAGCAAGGCCTCATGGGACCTGAGCTTTGAATGTGTACCTTGGGTGGCTAGAATTTTCCACCACTCTGCATATGCACGGATGACCAGCAAAGCACCATCAGTGTTGATTTGGGATTACAAACTAATTCTAGCAAGTAGGCAAGTTCACAAATATAAAATCCATGAGCAATGAGGATTGACTGAATTTATTACTAAGTAAAACAATTGACCGATTTTAGGATTTTAATTGTGAAATAGAAACCATCTAAACCCAGTGTATTTTAGGAATTGGGGTGGCTCAAAAAATGATGGATTTCTACAGTATATTTTCAAAATTTAGACTTTTTAGTACCATTATTATTTTCACAATTTCCATCACATAGTTGAACAGGGTTTTGCAGTTTCCTAGAAGTTTCATAGATAGCTCACTGAGTATGTGGAGCACATCTATGACAAAAGCAATGCACTTAATATATTATCCCTATTTTTACATAAAGAAATCTAATATCAGAGAGGTTATGTAGTAGAATAAAATCTCAAATCTAAATGTTTTCATTCCCAGTAAAATATTTTACTGCATTATTATTTTTATATTTAATGTAGAATTACATATTCATATAATTCTATATAATATACATTCTATTAAACAAAATGTGACCACAGAATTTTCACTTACCTTATTTTATTGAATATTTGAGTATCTCACATATGTAAGTTTTTAAAATTTTCATTGTACATTATCCAGTTTTTAAAATATTTTCTAAGCAGTGCCATATTTGAACACCAATGCTCTATAACTCAAAATTTGTTAAGAGTATTTTTTTAATAATTCTATAGTAATTTGCTATTTCTCAGACTTTGCTATTTCTGTTATCCAAGAGGAAATCACAAAGGCTGAAAAGTGGTTAACTCAGACCAGTCTCTTTAAAATTTTGACTTCCTATTTATTTCAACATGGTCGTAATATATACATATGTGTGTGTGTATATATACATATATATTTCTGGCATGTTGTATCAGTGCATCTATGCCGTGAATCAATACTTGTAAATATCAAAATCTGCTCAATCACTTGCCTGCGGAGAGAGGAACAATAGACTTTTCTTTGCTATTTTGTACCATGTGATTTCACAGAGAATCGTTTCTTAATAGCATTGCTCAATTTTCACTTATTTACTGATATGACTTTGGATTACAGGGTTACATTTATCCGTGGCATGCTAGATCTGAATTTTCACATTTAATTTTCCGTTGTGGCCACAGTTGCTAAGCTTCTCTGTCCTGTTAACAGTTCTAAAGCTGTGACAAATATGCCTGTTTTAACAGCCCATTGCATTTTGGACCATAAGAAACAAATTAATTTTTATATTGGTGTTAATTATTTTAGAAGGAAAATAATTTATTTGACTAAAACACTGAATGACGCTTCTTTTGGGGTAAAATGATTACCTATGTTCCTGACTAATCAGCTCAGGTTTTTCTCTTTTTTATTGAAAATTTTGGGAAGAAATGCTTTGATACTTCACATGTCTTAGAACCATTTAATAAACCTTACTATAAAGGGTATCTATTATACATAATGTCAAAATATGACTAATAAATAACTGAAGGACAAATTGTTTTATTTTTCTTAAGGGGTGACAGGGAATGGTGAATTGCTGAATTATTAGTATTACATATTACCAGGAGATCTTTTAAGATATTTTCACTCCCTGAAATCAGAACGTGTAGGAGGAGATATTAGCAAATCAATAGTCATTTACTAAGTGAGGCTCAGTAATATTAATACTATCATCGTTTCACTTCAGTAACAATGGAATGATTACTTGAAATTGCAGTGAATGTTTTCTTCATCCTTGGCCTTTTGTGTTTGAACATCTGATGTTAGTAATTTCTCTGCCTGTTGGCTGGAGTGTGTCATGCTCTGTGTTTAATGGGCAGAGTGGGACTAGATCATTATAATGGGTGCTGCAGGCGACTGACTGCTGGAACCTAGCAATTCCACCCTAAATGAAATAGCAAATGATGTTTCAAAAACACGTATTGCTCACGTTGTGTCAGGTGGCCAAGTTGATAGATCAACATTAAATTGTTCCAAAACTTCACTCATTCATTGCTTAGACTGTTTCCGGGTTAAATCCTAGTATAAAATTTTTTATATTGTTTAGTTCTAAATTACCCTTTCCATCACTTTGATTTGTTAAATATTAGAACACAGGGTACCCTGCTGTTTCAGAACGTTATACTCCTCCCCAGAAAATAAGCTAAAACTGAATAGCTTATGGTAAGTCTGATTTTCCAGTAGGAACTGTGGCAGAACACCTGGGCATCACTCAACTTTTTATGTAAATGATGACGTGCACACTGTATTTAATCTTATCTTCAGATGTTGATCTTGCCTTCAACCTCTCTGAGAAAATTGAGGTCTTCGGGCTTGAATGCCTTCAACTTCCTCCTAAAAACTATTGATTTTTTCCCTATATATATTCACTGGCTTTCTTCCGTCCTTAAAGAGGTGTTTGTTCTCCTTTTTAAGCTAACTCCTTCTACATCCTCTTTAGATTCTGCTACTTGCCCCTTCTCCAAAGATTTCTCCTTCATCATTTATTGAGTTTTCATTTTCGTAGTCACTCCTGTATCCTTTTCCTTTAAATTAATTCATGGTTATGTTCTAGTGATTTCCATTAGTTAAAAAATAAGAAGAAAAAAGCCTGATCAAACTTCTGTCCTCGGATTGTCACCCTGTTGTCCTCTCATGTTCGTAGCCAAACTTCTCTGGAGGACAATATGCTTTTTCTGACCCCAATTTATGGCCCCTGTCGCCCCATCCAGACAGTCTGGTCTCTCTTCACTCAGACCCCTCAAAATGGCCCTTTGCCGAGAATACTTGGACATTTTTGTGATGAGGTCAGTGGACACATTTCATGGTTTATCCTACTTAATGTATCTCACTAGGTCTAAAGCCAAGTTTGTCAAGAAAGGAAATGGGGCAAACGTCCAATTTTTAACCCAAGGTTATATTTTTGGGACTAATCGGAGTAAGAATTTGAAGGAAGCTACTCTGGCTCCTGAGCCCTGTTAGTGACCATTGAACATAAGAGGGTTTTTTTTTTTCTTTTTTTCAGCTTTATTGAGGTGTAATTGATAAATAAAACTGTATATATTTTACAACGTGATGATTTGGTATATTTTGTTAAATGATTACAGCAATCAGGTAAATTAACACCTCCATCACCTCACAGAGTTAATATTAATTTTTTTTGTAGTGAGAATGCTTAAGATCTACTCTCTTAGCAAAATTCAGGTGTATAATACAATATTATGAACTGTAGTCACCATGCTGTACATTAGATCCCTGGAACTCACCCGTCTTATAAGTCGAAGTTGGTACCCTTTCAGCAGCATCTCCCATCTTCCCCGCCCTCCAGCCCCTGGTAGCCACCATTCTGCCTTCTGTTTCTATCAGTCCACCTTCTTTTGTTGGTGTTGTTCTTAAGTCGTGTTTTTTTAAACCTATTGCTACCTAAACTTTCCTATCACTAAAATCGACAGTAAAAATTCATCCTATCTGTGGTGAAAATGCTTCTTCCTTATTCACAGTAATTAACACCATAAAAGTAGATTTCAGAAAACAAGCAATAAAGTGTCATTCGAAGAAAGCATGTGGAGGATTTCTGGTTTCAGCTCAGACATGCTCAGATTGCTGTCCTTACAATAAGAAAAAAGTTGAACCAATTGAAAATCAGTAACTTTTCTTGGACCCATCAGAGAGCTGAAGTTTCAGGGAAAATCCTATCAACCTCAAAACCCGGGAGACAGGTGAATCCAGCCAGTCAGAGCTAAGATTTGGTGCTGGATCAGAAGTCGCAGGAGGCATAGTGTTTTTTCTTTTCCTGAAAAAAATTCCACGCCAAGTTTTCGTATAAAAGGTCCCCACAACACTATTTATCACATAGGATGATATCTATTTGTTAGTAGGGTGGACAAACTCTTACAAAGGGTAGACTTAATTTCATGAAGTAGCGATAAAGACAGGAATATTAAAATTCCTGTGGGAACTTTATAGGTGCAAATGTTATAGCCATTCTGAACCAGCAGAAACTGTAAAAGAGATTTCATTAGCCCACTGCTCAGTGACATTTAAGAGAGCGTACGCTGTTAAAGCTTGATCTGAGGTTGAGATTTCCATTTTATTTGAAAAAAAAATGGAATTTTTAGAGGAAAATAATTTTGTAAAGCAGTGTTCAATTTTGGGTTCTAAAATAAATACATCAGTCATTAAATTCATTAAAACACTAAATTACATCAAACAGTGAAATACATCGAAAAGGTTGATATAAGGGGTGTAAGAAATGGGACAGACCGTACACCAATACTGTCAAAAAAAAACAAATAAACAATAAAAGGGGCTTAGCAGCAATGATACATAATCCTGCTTTTTTGGAAGGTTATATGTTTTGTATTAGTTAAATAGTCTTTCTCTTTGGAGTTATTTCTTTTCCAGAATGTCTTTATTGAATCATCCCTTAACCAAAACTATTAGGAGGCTTCTACAAGAGATCTACTCTTTGTAATATCTTTAACTCATATATATAGTCAAGGAAGCAAAATGGATTTTGAAGTAGATCTCAATAAAAAGCAGGATCCTGGAAATTCATTAGCTTCTTAAATTCTAAGACAGTATGGAAACTATCAGTCTGCTACTGTAGCCTGCCTACACTCTAAAATTACATTTCTGAAAATGAGTCCTTTTTGGGCCATCAGAACAAACCTATAAAGTGATAATTCACTGGGAAAGAATCAGGATCTCCATCAACTTGCACAAGGGTAATAAGAGTCACCTCCTTTTAAATTTAGCCACCTGAGTGGTTGCTACAAAATATATTCAAAAAAGAGAAGCTGTATTTTGAGAGCTGCAGAGCTTATGTAGTTGATGAAGTCTGTGTATTGGTGTTACAGGCATCACGTCATCTTCTTGGGCAGTAATTGTATTTATATTATAAATAATCTTAAGTGAAAATATCAACAAGGATTTCTTGTGAAAGTCAACGTGTCCTGTTAGAACTGTGCTGTCACATCCTTCCCTGGTGTAGCATAAAGAAGAAGTAAAGAAAACATCTAAGAACTTTCTTAGGGAAGGAAACAAGTATTTACGAGCTGGACCTAGTCAATCAGAAAGAATAAATTCCTGATAGGTTATTGATGTAAATAGCTCTGGGCATCACTCAACTTTTTATGTAAAAAAGTTTTTATGTCTGATGGAAAGCGGCACTGACACACTGAACACTCTTTTTGAGTGTGGACAAAACTGCTAGTAAAGGCTTTGACCATGGTGGTCACAAACATAGGTATAAATATACCAAGAATTTTAAAGGCTTAAAGTGGAAGAAAGAATTAGAAGGAATGGTTCCTTGGTCTTAGCGTAGGCATAAAGCATCATGGCAACGATTTGAGCGTCAGGACCTCAAGTAGAAGCCCTGACTAGTTCTCTCACTAGTTACGTGACTTCGGTAAATAAGCTCCAAAAAAGTGGGAACTTTTTTCATGGTTCTGACCACAGTTCCTCCTACAGTGGCAGTGGACTGTCACGTAAATTACTTACAAGTTATTTTTGGAGAATGCCTGGACTTTTCAGTTCAGTATTGCTCAATTCTCTCTTTTAACTTTATTTTTGCCAGTTTTATCGTGATTGTCAACATGTATTTCCTTAAGTTACTGAATGAAGTAGCCCATGCTTAATGACACATCAGGGTATTCAGTATCAATACTGGATAAAAATTTAAAATGGTCTGTTCTGTTAAGATAGATTAAGCGTACAGGAATTTAATCAACCACGGCTGTGATTATGGCACAAAACTGAACACTAGATTCACAGTCCCTGTGAAAATGAAGTTTGTCTGGTTTCGAGCATGATTTTTGCTGCTCCCAGGGTTCTCTGATTGCATCTTTTACACAATAGGAATTGTTTCTACAAGAATATGAAAGACCTGCATTTGCACATATCATACATGTTAACTTGACTTTTTGTAACATACTGTTGTCACTTGTCAGCCTTTTCAGAAACTTCCACTGTTGATGATTAAGATTTTTCTTTTCTGACTAATGTCCGACAGAAGAAATACTTACCCTTTAAATACAAAAGCATAAACTGAAAAATGTGTGCTTCATGGCATTTCTATAATTTTACATAAAATTCTTTGAAGAACAGAAAAATACATACATTTTGTACATCTAATAGCAACATGGGTTTATTGAGTTTGGGAAGTACAGACCACTATCTGTGCTCAAGGTCTAAGGAAAACTTTCGTAGGTTTACCCTGTTTGATTATTTATGCTCCCATTTTTTGGTAAATTGTACTCCCTCTTTTCAAGTGTTTTTCATGATAAGTAATATTTTTAACCTATATTTTAATTAAGATAACTTTAAAAATCTAATAATTTACGTTAATATTATAAAGCATTTAATTTGACTTCTGAATGTCTTTTTAGTAAGGTGTTTTCTTTTTCTGATTACATAAATAATTCATGTTTGTTTTACAAGCATTGGAAAATACAGGAAAAAAAGAAGTCACTCATTAGCCCACTGGTCAGAGAAAAATCGGTGGTAACATTTTGATGATGTCCTAGGTGTGTATGTGTTGATGAGTTTTAAGTGCGAATCTGTGGCACGTGGCCAGATTGTCATGTGGAAATGATCTCCCTTTATGGACAGGAGAGAAAGAATTGGAGGGCCCTAGTGGATCCTGTTAGCGATGTGAGGTTATTGTTGTAGCTTAGGTCAGGGGAGGTGGAAGCTTCAGCTGGAGTGATGATGGCCGTGAGCAATGGAACACGTCTGGCAGATGGTCATGAAACAGACAGATAATATGATCCTGTTTTACAGAAAATAATATATTCATATGATCACTTATATATATATGGGTATTTGTACTTATAACTGTATATAGATAAACTGTAGGTATTTTTATAAAACCAGTATCATCATATTTGTATTATTTTGCAATCCAATAAATATATGTGATGGTGTAATATGACAACTTGCAAGGGTATACTAAAATTTATATAGCCCTTTGCTTATTTATGCTTTAAATTACAAGGAGAATATTAAAATAGGATACCCTAACAGGTGCCTTAGAGACTCTTGGAAATTTCTGAAACAGTGATTACTATACATATAAGAATAAAATTAACTTCTAATATTAACTTCAAAGGTTCCTAGAAACTTGTAATTTAAAAAGTGAGTTCTACCTATTGGGAAAAAATTGTGTATTTTAACGTGGCCCATTAAATAAAAGGATTTTAATGTGATTAGTGCCAAGACAATTCTGAGAGAAATGTGTAACATTAAACCAATATCAATTAAGTGCCTACTCACTTCCAACCACATTATATCTGTGATACATTCAGCGTGAGAGCAGTGCTTTGAAATTTCAATCTTTGTTTACAGAATACCTCATTCCTAATGCAGGAAAATAATTTATACTAGGAGTCTCCAACACATTACTGATGGTTGGAAGGTGTAAATAGGTCAGACATATCTGTCATCTAAGATGGTAACGTCATACTTGGGGTTGATTTCATGATAAAATTAAAGTGTAATTATTTCAGTATTCAACTTAGTGCTACTTTCATAGGCACTGCACCCTCAGAACACACACAGATATTTAATACAAGGGAAATGCCACATCCCCGAGTCCTGCTAGTATAGCCATGCTTTGATGCCTGGACCTTGCATTCAAATTGTATTTTCCTCAATTTTCATTCCCTGGAGGTTGCCGACCGGTGTCCCACGCACATTTGTCCTAGCTGTGTGTCCTCCAGGTAGAGCTTGTTTGTAAGTTTATATTTTCCCACCGATGACTTGTAGTGAACCACTTCTGTGGGAGATCCTTGTTATCAGGACCGCTTAGCTCTGAGGCTGTTTGGTTTTCCTTCAGTCCGTTCCGCTAAGGAGAAGAGGAGGGGATCAACTCGTTGCCCTGTGTGCGAGCAAATGCAGAAATAGCGGTCTTTGCATCCATCATCAGAGCTCACTCCTTCATCCTGAGATTCCATTAGGGGAGCAGGTCCCCGCCATCTCACTCGCTGTCAGACGTGGGCGACTGCTCTTCTTTATTCAGTTCAGAACTTGTCCCAGGGAGCCGAGTGTGATCTCTGTTACTAGATAAAGCTGCACAAAATCAGAAACTTGTTCATATTTAAATTTAAAGAAACACTGAATCTTTAAACCACATTTGGAAAGTACTTTATTATGTCACTGTAGTGTAAACTGCTCACTTCTTTGGGGGCAACTCGGAAATATCAGACCAAGAACACTGTATATTACTGAGTGATGCTTTAGTGTAATATCTTTGTCTCCATTTGTGATTCTTGACACCCTTATTTCTTTTTCAATATTTTATCTATTACCACAGCAAGATTTGGGTACTTTAATATTAATAGAAATAGGATGTTAGGTCATTTATACTTTAGATATTTTATCATTTTCAATGAAGATATTATGAGATCCATATTTTTAAAATAAGTTAATTTAGAAATCTCCAGCCAGGACTTGCCAAATGAAAATCACTCTTTGACAGATTTTGTAGGCTATACTCTCTTAATGATTATAGTCTGTGGGAAAAAAATAGTAACATCTAAGCCTTCTGAAGATTTTTACTTTGAGAACTGTATAACTTGCAGATATTTTAACGGAATTTCAGAATTCTGTGTTAAAGTGTGAATAGTTAATTGCATTTATGTAGATGAAGCAGGGATTACTGTTTCATAAAATGCACACATTATGCCCTTGTTTTTATTACTATTCTGTACTTTTGATATTTGTTTGGTAGGCACATGTTGCTATGGACTCTTTGTCAAATCACTGGCAAGTTAAGACCCAGGAGAAATGCAGCAATCTATATATGTATTACCTGGAAACTGAGAAAATGAAGAAGATCATATGAAAGAAATGATGTGGAAAAGTGTCATAAGGCTAAGATATATATTTGAATTTAATTCAGTTTGACTGCCTTAGGAATTAGAATACACAAGGAAACTTAGTTTGGGAACAATTTGATAGACAAAAGTGCTTATTCCCCTTTCAGTAATAATAGAAGACTTTTAGTAAACACTTAGGGTTAAAACTTTAAAGACTGTAAGTCAGGTGGAAATGTATACATGAATAAACAATATATCTAGTAAAAGGTAAGATGATGGTTCTTTTTGGCCTGAGAAAGTAAATTTTAAAAAAAGCCAAGGCAAAATGGTGCTGTAGAAAACCCAGTTACCATTAGGGATTTTCTGTCAGCCAAGGAGAAGTGGAAGTGGAATAAATCTGTAAGTTAAATTTCTAGATATAACAGAAGCAAGAGAGACATTGATAGTCGTATCTATATGACTATAAGGTCGGTAGCAGCAATCAGATGACTTTGCAGGGAAACACAAGACAAAACGGCTGTAACAGCTGTGAGATTGTCCAACATATAGCTCTCCTGTTGTGGGGCTGCTAGAAATACGTCCAGCCTAACGTGCTCTTTTCCCTGCCTACAGCTGGTTTTCAGAATCAGCAACTATCAGTTCTAGGATTGCTTCCTTAATTCTGATACTCACCTGTCCTGCTGCCCCCATTCAATGGCGACACAGTCATCTCCTGCTCCCATTCTTAAATACGTAAAACAGTAAATGAAAGGGGGTATCATAGAAAAGGGTTTCATGCATCTTCAGTCCAGGTGCATCCCAATGAGATCTTTCCGGATTGTGCCTGGTACTTCATTGTCTGGCTCAGCGGTGCCCAAAATATTAGGACAGGTTAGTCCCCATCTCAGCAGGACCCTTCCCAACATACAGAGGCTTCCCAGTGCTGTGATGGATTTTGAAGTTCCAAGTAGAGTATGCAAGGCTCCCCAAACACATTTGGCTGTGGAAACCCCAGAAAAACATTCTTACAAGTGTAGTGCAGATAAAAGCTGATGAAACTTATCAGTGAAGCTGGGGACAGGCGAAAGAGCCCCTGCTTTGTGGGGAGTCAACTCTACCACAATCCAATGTCACCTTCTCTGTTACCAGAGATGAACATGTAGTGAGAATACATAAGGATAGAATGTTTGAGAGTTTCAATCTGAGGTTAGGGATAATTAATTGGAGAGTCACCAATAATGAGAAAATCTCAACAAAACATTTTAAGAGGCATCCACTTCCGTCTCATCCCGAAGTGAGGATGACACCTGATCATAATGGTATTATTCCTTGAGTTTACAGAGCCAGTAAAGTTTCAGGGCTGGGGTTCACCGGGGGTTTGTCTGTTTCCGTGTCTGTCCTTGTCTCTGCCGTCTCTCTGGATCTACCGTCTTCTTTGTGCTGGTTGGTGCTGATGGGGATTATATTGTGAATATTTACTCTTCAAGTCACCTGTAAACACCTTGAAGTTAGCTTCTTTGCCTTATACTTTTTATCTCACTTCTACATCCTCATCTGAGAACTGCAGACACTAAAATGCAAAAGGAGACCTCAAAAACATAGAATTATGGGCTTTTAGAGTTTGGCAGGGATCTTGTCCCATGATCTCATATAAAGAGCTACTTGAACCGTCCCTGGTATGGCAGTGGTCAGGGGCCGGGTTTGGAGAGGAACCCATCTCTTCACCTGGCAGAACACCATCGTTAGATCTGCTCTGCAGTGGTCTTTGAATCCTGAGGGATTTAATGTTTTCCCATGACGGTCAAATTTACCTGCTTTTCATAGATCCTATTCTCTGAATTAATATAAATTCCAATGACTACTTTAGAAAAAGAGATCGGTCCTCAATAAGTTGTAAGCCGCACATTTTCCTCTCAAACTCAGGATAATAATGGAAACACTGTTTTCAAACGATCTCTGGTTAACTTACTATGAGAATCAATTCCTTCCTTCCTTCCTTCCTTTAACATATTCTTTACTTGAGGGTCTGCTGTGTGCCAGGTGCTGGGCTTGCTCCTGAGAATAGTAGGGAAAGTACAAAATGAGATTAAACACGAATTCATTACTTAGTGTATAATTATTAATATGTTTACATAAATATTTTTATGCATGTCATGCATCAAATCTTAGCTTTCAGTGAGTCCTGTGAGGAGCTAGTAAAGGGCACTCTGGAAACTCAAGTATGGAGTGTCTGATCTGGTCTAAGACCTGGGCAGCAGTGGGGTAGACAGAAGGGGCATCTAATTGGAGGCACTGCCTTTGGGAGAACATTTCATAAATCCCAGGTCAGGGATTGCGGGTTGAGGGTGGGAGCCACGAGGACGAAGGAAATAGTGATGTTATATTTTGAATTGAAATCAATAGTAATGTTGATTTTTCAAAGGTAGGCATTAAAGAAGGGAGGGAATATTAGAATGAACCCAAGCTTTCTGATTTGGGGAAATTGGGAGGGAGGGTGCAATTACAAAGCAAGCAAACACCAGCGGAAAAATCTTTCTACGTAGGGACCATGCATGCCTTTTTGAATATATGAAGCTCAGGACCCACGGAAAGCATCCACCTGGAGGAATCTAGGAGGCAGTTGGTTCTGGAACTCAGGAGAGAGAGAAAAGTCTTATCTGCATGCACAGGGTAACAGAAGCCCTTGAGTAATCAGATCAACCCATGAAAATGTGAAGTCCGAAAAAAAGAACATTTGAAAAAGGGTCCAAAGAAAGCGAATTAAAAGATTCGGAGAGAAACAGGAGGCTGCAAAGAAGACTGAGAAAGGGAAGCCAGATTTAGACGGCGAACCAGAAGCTTGCACTGTCGTGAAAGTCAAGGGGAAAAATGCCTTGAGAGCTTCCCTATGGCGTTGGGGGGACTATACTAATTACAGGGGAAGCTAGTCATTCAAACATGGAGAAGCAAACCTAAGAAATTTGCAAACTGCATCCCTAGATCGAATGTAAAAACATAGTAAACCTTATGTGGTTTCCCTTGTGTACATACCTAAATATTACAGTGTGGAACATGAAAACTGTAATAGAATATTCTAGACTAAAGAAAGAAAAAGAGAGGTGCTGACATCATAAGGCACTGGAGATAAACACCACGCACGAAGGCCAGCAGCACAAAATTAAGGGACAGAAAGTATGAAAGGTCTATATTTTCAGCTTATTGGTAAACAGACCCGAAAACTATATGTTCTCAGAGCAGGTATAAAGTATTCAGATTAGTGAAACAGACTTTTTAAAAAGCAGAGTAAACATCAGACTGGTATTGGAGAATGATTCTGTAAAGGATGAATGAGGTGGGAGGGTCCTGGCTCTTTCATATAAGGTCTTAGTCAATAAGTATTTACTAAGTTTTGTGTGGTCCCCAAAAAACCTCCTGTAGGAAGAAATGAGAGGCTTAGTAGGAAACGTGATATTTGCACGGGCCTTGAGATGATACTGAACTTACCCGAACCATACCGGGCTCTTTACTAACGCTAGAACCCATGATTTCTTTTCTTAGCTTCTTTCTCAGAAATGCATATTCAACAGGCTTGCTCACGAAATTGTATCTTTTAATTGGATGGCTGACCTTTATATTCAGGCCATTAATTGATTCAGATGTTACTTGCGCCAATTGATTCAGATGTTACTTGCGCCAGGTCACTGGATAATCGTTAATTTGTCTCAAGTGTTACTCCTCACCTTGGAATTTAGTAGATTTGAAACTTGCCAGGGCCCCAAGAGAATGCTCGTGTGTTTTCATCTTGTTTCATAGTTTTGTTCATTGTTTAGTTTGAAACACAGTTTTCTCAACATAAATATCACACGTTTATTGTAGAAAATTGAAGGACACCCACAGATGTATCGAAATTTAATATCACTAACAATTCCATCACATAGAATATATTTTGATGTATTTTTAAATCAGTCTCTCTCCCCTCTCCCTCTTCCCTACACGTGTGTGTGGGATCTTCCAGGACCGGGGCACGAACCCGTGTCCCCTGCATCGGCAGGCGGACTCAACCACTGCGCCACCAGGGAAGTGCTCATCACATATTTTTCTGCAGGCCATTCTGTTTATTTTTCACTTGAGATTTTTACCTGTCATGCGTACCCATGTTTTTAAAAGCCACATAGTTTTACAAGGCTTGTTGGAAGCTGTGTAAAACTCAGCCGTTCCCTTCACCTCTACCCTTCGAATTTTTCTTCCCAAATACAACCACCTTCAACTCTTTTAGATGGTTCCTCTGACTTTTATATGTATTTCGTGTTAAATAACTATGTTAATATTGCTACACCTTGATTTTTCATATTCAGCCTAGAAGACAGGGATTCAGCTATTGTTTGACACTCCCAGCCCCCGCTGGATACACCCATTCTGCCCATGTGCCCGTCTTCCCCTTTTCATCACCGCAAACTTCTGTCAGGTTAGTATTAGAGGTTTCTTTAGCGTGAACGTAAATGCCATTCACACCCCAGTCCCTTGGAATTCTACAATTACCTTTTCTTTCTTACAGGTTTTCTTTTCTTGGCGTGGTTTGTTACTTAGCATGGCAGCCATGCTACACATAAATATTTATGTGCTCCCAAAGTAATAATTACTGACCTCAGGATGTTTGCAGAGGGAGCTGTAAAAATTAATACAGGTTTTTAATTTTTTATTACCATAAAAAGTTGCAATCATTAAAATATCAAAGCACACTTTCATCGTAATTAGCGCTGAATGCATAGTTCCTTAATGAATAAATGGATTCCCCAGCAGTATCACCTCCTATGTTATCTGCCCAAAAATCTAGAATCCAAAGGAAAATTACGTGCTCCTAGTTTTCTGTCACTGCTTAAACAATGGAAACTGGTGGGAAAGTCTCTGCTTGGGACCAGAGATGCATGAAATTTCTGCTTCGGTTCACTAAGTTTTCATGATCTCAGGCAGGTAGCAGCTCAGCAGTCCTCTGGTTGGTCTGATTCAGGTAACAGGAGGGACAGGAAGGCCTGTGCCCAGACAACGAGTCCTTCCTTCTCAGCCCTTTTCACTGGTGGCTGTCAGGGCTAATTCACTCTGTTACAGGTTTCTGCTGGTACACGCCGTACCTGACAGCATCCCTCTGACTGCTGCAGGGATTTCAACTCTGATGTCTCAGCTGAGGTTTGGGGAGAGATTGCAATTCAACGGCTTGGGGTAGCCAGGTTTATGTGTTTCTTCACCAGTTCCTTTTGGTGGCTTGAGTATTCAGAATAAAATAGCATTCTTGCCAACTGTCTATTTCAAGAATAATAAAGAGTATACAATGATGCAGAGTAGAGAGGGCAGGTACTGCACAGAAATGTGAGCATTTGTCATCTCTGACGGCATCTGCTTGCCCTTTTGGGTGATTATCTACCATCCTTTTTCTTCATGATTTTAGGTTTCAATTTTGGGGGACTCTTTGGGTTTGCTTGTTTTTTTTTTTTTTTTTTTTTTTACTTCAAACAGAAAGTCACAAAAATTATACTCATCCTCATCAGTTCACTCAGTCTCATGTAATTAATTTTTTTTTCATCTTGATCTTTTGTTGGCACTTTTATGAATTCATCAGTTTTTCCATTAGAGTTCTGAAAATGCTTATTCATGCAGTTCAGCAGTATGGTCAGTTACCAGAAACCTGTACTTGTCAGAGTCTTTTCCATGAATTCCTTGAAGAGCCCGTGAGCCACAACTACTGAGCCCACAAGCCACAACTACTGAGCCTGCACGCCACAGCTACTAAAGCCCACGCACCTAGAGCCCGTGCTCCGCAACAAGAGAAGCCAGTACAGTGAGAGGCCGACACACTGCAACAAAGAGTAGCCCCCGCTCGCCGCAACTAGAGAAAGCCCGCGCGCAGCAACGAAGACCCAACACAGCCAAAAATAAATTCAAAAAAAAAAAAAAAAAAAAGTAAGCGGGGTGCAAGAGAGAAATCCAACCAAGCCAAACCTGCCATCTTTAATATTTCAAAGAGCTCTGGGCTGTACGGTCCTATGTCTAAGCAATTTTTTCATTCTGTCCCATTTTCTGGATTTTAATTCTTAAACCTAGCTAAAAACTGTGCTTGCCGAGAAGGATGGGTGATCTAATGGTTGTCTTTGCAAATAACATATATAATAAGATATTCTTTCTCTTCCAATTAATTATTAGGGTAGCTACCATTTGTTGAGTGCCTAGCCCTGGGCTGGGTACCGCATAGGCTTATACTGAAGATAACGCTTCTACACATTATAGACTAAGAGTTGGCTCCACTTTGCAAACTGAAAGGCAGAACTGGGTGGTTTGCCCTTGGTCACAAAACCAGTGAGCCGAAACCCGGCACTCAGAGCCAGCCTTCCCTGAGGCCAAGCCAGATTCCCCCCATTTCTCCCGTTTTCCGCCACCTCTAACCCACACCTCCCCATCCTTTGTGTTCCTGTGTTGCAGCTCCCTGTGTTCTAACGTTCCATTTTCCAATAGTTTCACCAAACTTTTTACCTTAATTAATGCAAAATAGTGGACAATACAGACGTACAAATTTACAGACTTCTTCTGTGTAAGAAACCCCATTTAGGTTTCTTGTTTTTATCTAAATATTTCCCTTTCTTTTGAGTGTGCATTGCTTGTAGGATAGAAAGTTTTCTTATTTAATATGAGACTCCATGAATAGTTCAGCAGTGAATATTATTGCATTTCCCAAACACAGGGTATTTTTGATCAAATGAATTGGAAAAATGTGGGGACAATCTTTAACTGGTTTCTTGGAGGCGATAAGCTAAATGTACCCCCAAATTTTATAGGGTATGGATTATAGTACAAAGTATTTTACAATATAGTTTGCAGTCAAATTTAAATCAAACAATTTATGTAATGTGTCAGATGATTATATTTGCGAAAAACATAATGAAAATCAAATTAAGTTTTATTAGCCCTTTACGGTTTATTATGTCTGAATATGTAACTATGCCAATAGATTGGTTTTTACAATTTTTGCTCTTTCTTCCGTAGAGTTTGTGCTAAAATATTATAAGCACTTTAAAATATTAACAAATATACAGTCTCAATTTTTAAATAGCCGAAGCACTTGAATAGATTATTTAGAAAGGGGATACAGTAGCCATGAACATGTTAAGAAATAGCTTTTCCTAGAATTAAAACTGCGAATTTTAAAAAGCTACAATTTTACAATATATACCTATATCACATCATCACGTTGTACATCTTAAAATTACACAGTGTTCTATGCCAATTATATCTTAATAAAGCTGGAAAAAAAGAAAATAAATGCAAATAATGGAGCTCAAATTTTAAACAAGATTTTGAGAGCTTGTATTCTTCTGTGTTTGACATTCTATATTTTATTCTTTTCCAAGGGTCTGCAAACTAGGTAGGCCCCATGAGACAAATCCAGCCCACTCTCTGTTTTGATGGCCTGTAAGCTAACATTTCCATTTTTTTTTTTTTTTTTATTTGGCGGTACGCGGGCCTCTCACTGTTGTGGCCTCTCCCGTTGCAGAGCACAGGCTCCGGACGCACAGGCTCAGCGGCCATGACTCACGGGCCCAGCCGCTCCGCGGCATGGGATCTTCCCAGACCGGGGCATGAACCTGCGTCCCCTGCATCGGCAGGCGGACTCTCAACCACTGCACCACCAGGGAAGCCCTAACATTTCCATTTTTAAATGGTGGAAAATATCAAAAGAAGAAGAGGGACTTCCCTAACAGTCCAGTGGGTAAGACTCCACGCTTCCACTGCAGGGGCCACTGGTTCGCTCCCTGGTCAGGGAACTAAGATCCCATGTGCCGTGCAGTGTGGCCAAAAAATAAAATAAAATAAAGTTTATTAAAAAAAAAAAAAGAAGGATATTTTGTGATCTGTGAAAATTATGTGAAATTCAAATTTCAGTGTCCAAAATAAAAGTTTGATAAGAACACAAAACAAAATGAAAGTTCTAACATTTCAAATTGTCAGTGATAAAATAAAAATAAAAGAATATATAAGTAGAAAAAAAATATATAAATACATAATTTAACAGTTTTAATAATTCATTCATTTATTTACTAATAATCGTTTTCTGAGCACATAGAGCCTGTATTAGATCCCGGAGATATAGAAATATCAAAGTATTTTCTCTCATGGAGCTTGAAATCTAGTGTGGGATATTGTCAATAAGTACATATGTGTGTGCTTAAGACATCGGATCATAATCATCACTGTGAGAAAATTAGAACAGAGTAAGGTGATGAGAAGTGATGAAGTATTGGGGGATGGGGACTTTTAAACAGCGATTCGATGAAGAAGCTGTAAAGGAACAGCCATCTCAAGATGCCCAAGGGAGAAAGTGTTCCAGGCAGCTGGACCAGCAGGTGAAGTCAGTGGGAGCCGGGCATTACGTGAGGGACAGGAAGGAGGCCTGTGGGGCTGGAGGACAGTGAGCCAGAGGCCGGTGGAAATAATGGGTTGGAGGGACGATGGGGTCCAGACGACGTGGCACTTGGAAGATGTGAGGGAGATTAGAGACACTCTCTGGTCTCACAATACAATTCCCAGTGTCCTTAAAACAAAAGCTTACAGGATGCCAATAGCATGTTCTCTGTCCTAAAATAATTGCGTGTGTGTTATATATTAGTTTGGGATAACCTTTACCTTAGCACAGGAGTACAAAATTTCCTGTTCAAAGAAGAGAAACTCCTGGGATAAACAAGAATATAAAAAAGAATGTATAACTGAGTCACTTTGCTGTACAGCAGAAGTTAACACAACATTGTAAATCCACCCTACTTCAATTAAAAAAAGAAGAGAAACTCTGCAATTCAAAAGCACCAAATGCCCACTCACACTTTTCTATTTTCCCTATCATGTTTGATGCCAGCATTCTTATATTTAAATGGAATATTTTGTGGCAAGGTGTTTGCAGACTGTAAATATTTGATTCCTCATCAGTGATTCTCCCAAACTTTGACCTTTCCAATACTCCAGTATTTCCAATAGTTTTAGCATCCCCGGTGACTCTCATCTGAATTGTTACTCTAATGAATGCTAAATTCTAACCTTATCATTCCTGCTACATGTACCAGTTGGTATTCTATCACAAGGAAGAGCTTTCTTCTCCCCTGTAGTCAGGGATTCATTTCGTTACTGATATCAGTATGAACCCGTGGGTTCTCAGCCGCAACTTGACAGTCTAAAAACATCACTCAACCAAGTGATCAAAGTTATCTTCATCACCACCGGGTCAAGGAACATCAGGAGTCTTCTGGCACCTTTTTTTTTTTTTTTCCCCCCCAAGCTGCCTATGTCGTTTATTTTAAAAACAAAACTCTTCAAAGACCACATACCACTGGATCAGACACCCTAACCTCCTGAGGTAACAATATTCATGGGAAAGCTAGGATTCAAACACAGGTTGTGGTCCAAAGTCAATATACTTTCTACTACATGCTCTTCTCACCTTTACATCATAGTTACACCACTTGCCCTGATCCTGGTGTGCGAATTTTTCCCATGGTTGTCACTCATTCCAGGACGAGGGAGAAAGCCCTCTCCGTCTTCATCTTCCAGTCAGATCACCAATGTAATGTCCCTTACATCTTACTAAGAATAAAACCTCATTTAAACTAATTATAGGGAAGAATTGACTAACAGGTGTAAAATCCAACTTCCAGAAGCAGATTATGTATGTAACTTATGGTAACATAGTCTGTTAGGAACCCTTTGGAAGAAAAAGGCACTGTTCCCTTTTTGTAAAAATGTTTTAGTCTTACGTGGCAGAAAAGACTTTGCAAATGTGATTAAGGATTTTGAGGTGGGAGAGAGATCTGGGTGGGCCTTAAATGAAAAGGCACCACGGGAAGAACACAGTATCCCCTCTGTGGTTGCCTGCCAAAAATCTCATTGGAAGGACCTATGAGAGAAGGTCTTAAAGAAGAAGACAGAAGAACTGTTTCAAGTGGAAGAAGGCTAAAGGGAAAGGAAAAGAAAATGCCCCAGGTAACCCCTCATTCTGTCCTGAGCCACGGGGTGATAGCGATCAAGGATGTCATTGAAAAAATTAATGAAACTTGGATGTGGACTGTGCTTTATATAATGGAATTTAGTGATGCCAGACTTTCTGATTTTGATAACACTTACGCAAAAGAATATCCTTATTTTCATGATGTACATACTAAAATATTTAGGGGTGAAGGGACGTGGTGCCTGTGACTCACTTTTACAAGATTCAGGAAAAATAAAAGAGACAGAGAAAGCAAAAATAGGGGAAAAGTGTAAATAATTGGTGAAGTTGGGTAAAGGGTTTCCTAGCGTTGCCGTTATGCAGTTCTACACACTGGATGGTTTCAAGCAACTTGTTGCCTCACAGTTCTGTAGGCCAGGAGTCCAAAGGCGAGGTGTCGGCAGGGTTGTGCTCCCTCTGAAACTTATGGGAAAGCATCCTTCTGTGTCTCTTTGAGCTCCTGGTGGTCTCAGGTACTCAATGGCTTGTGGCAGTGTCCCTGCGATCTCTGCCTCGATCCTCACGTGGCTGTCTCATCCTCTGTGTCTGTGTCCCCAATAACCCTCTTTTTGTAAGGACACCTGTCATTTACTTTACTCCAGAATGACTGCATCTTAGCTATTCTCATCAGCAGTGGTCCTATTTCCAAATAGGTTCACATTCACAGGTACCAGGGGTTAGGGCTTCAACATTGCTTTTTGGGGGGATGTAATTCAACCCATAACAGATATATAGGACTTCTTTGTACTATTCTTGCAACTTGGAGTAAACTTGAAGTTATATCAAAATAAAAAGTTACTAAAATTATTTGCATATAAAAAGTGGTATTTGTGTGTATAGTGTTAGGTAGTGTTCTAATTTCATTCTTTTACATGTAGCTGTCCAGTTTTCCCAGCACCACTTATTGTAGAGGCTGTCTTTTCTCCATTGTATATTCTTGCCTCTTTTGTCATAAATTAGGTGACCACATGTGCATGGGCCTATCTCTGGGCTTTCTGTCTTGTACCATTGATCTATATTTCTGTTTTTGTGTCAGTACCATACTGTCTTGATTACTATAGCTTTGTAGTATAATTTGAAGTCAGGGAGCCTGATTCCTCCAGTTCCATTTTTCTTTCTCAAGATTGCTTTGGCTGTTCGGGGTCTTTGGTGTTTCCATGCGAATTGTAAAATTTTTGTTCTAATTCTGTGAAAGATGCCATCGGTCGTTTGATAGGGATTGCATTGTGAGAGTAGCAGCGACATATATACACTACCAAATGTAAGATAGTTAGCTAGTGGGAAGTAGGCGCATAGCACAGGGATATCAGCTCGGTGCTTTGTGATGACCTAGAGGGGTGGGATAGGGAGGGTGGGAGGGAGGCTCAAGAGGGAGGGGATATGGGGACATATGTCTGCATATGGCTGATTTACTTTGTTGTACAACAGAAACTAACACAGTATTGTGAAGCAATTACACTCCAATAAAGTTTTATATTAAAAAAGTGGTATTTGCTTATTAAAAGTCCACCAGGTACCTGTCATTAAAATTTCAGTTTTAATGTGCTGGGGAATTATTACTAAATGAAACAATCGGCAAGTTTATTCATTGACATTAAACTGCTACATAAACTAATAAAATGTTTATTTACAGGAAATGTGCATTTATTTGTTCATATGTCATCTGACATGCAGTAAATAAGATTCCTACTTGAGAAGAATGAGGCATTTGAGTTCTATTTCCAATACTCCAGGAACAGAGTGTAGGACAAATTGGAGATGGGGTGGCCTTCCAGCTTGCATAATGAGAAAGGAAATGTATTCAGGGCTCCCGGTAGGAACTATGCAGTCCTCAACTGCAAAAGCATTTGAGGGGTTTGCTTTTGCATAATATAACATTTACTTCCCTGATGAAACCAATCACGACGTGATTTATTTTCCTGAAGCCACAACTGAAGGACTTGCCTTAGTCTTAGTTCCAGAGGGACCCATTAACAACACATTACCTTCTGAGTTAGTCAGACTAAGAGTAATAATCAGCCATGAATCTTATCAATGGGATTTTTATATATGTCTGTACAATTTCAGAATTCTAAGTCAAGAAATACAGCTTTTTCAGGGGATCATGTGGACACATGTTCTGTGGCACGTGAATCAGCTCTTCTAGGGACATCTACTAAGACCAGATAGTTGAGTGGTGGGGGTAGAGCCACTGCAGCTGGGGTGTCTCACCCATGTCCAGTGGCAAGGAAAGAAAGAAAGGGAGGGACGGAGGGGGGAGGGGAGGGAGGGGGAGGGAGGGAGGGACTGATGGAAAGGGGAAAGAAGGGAGAAAAGGTCTCCCACAATTGTCATCCATCTAGAAAGAGTGAAGGCAGGAAACTTAAGTATGCACAGAGTGATTTTGTAATTTCGTGTATATACTCTTAAAAATGAATGTCAGAAAATGTAGTTAAAAATAATTATCACGAAAAACATAATTCTTTGCCTCAATTTTTAGTAATTAGTTTAAGTTCAACGTTTGCTTATTTTTCAGTTTGTTTCAGTCAGTTGTTTTTAGGGCCTAATATGTCCCAGGCACCGTTGGGCATGTGAAGAGGAATGAGATGTGATCTGTGATTAGGGAAGTTCCCGACCCCCCCAGGAAGGTCTCTACAGGAAATAACACCTGGTCATTCAGCCGCACAGACCAGTGGGGGATTAATGGGTTGAAATTGCAATGAATGAACCCAACTAAAACATTCAGCACCGCGTTTCAGTTTCACCCTCTCTTTGAAAGAGCCTCGTTACTCCTGAAAGAATAGAAAATATTCTCCCCCAGTGCCCCCTCTCCCTGGGCATCGCGTTGGATAAGACCCTCTCTGAAACTCTATGCCTTGGCAAAAAAGAGTAACCTGATTATCTCCCACCTCTTAGTATTGAAATCAGCAAGGATGCCCTGTAGTTCTGTGTCTTAATTGATTCTTTAACCAATGAAGCTTGGGTAGATATGCAAAACGTTATTCTCCTGGCTGGAGACTAAAGGAAAGGAATCATTAGCAAAGTCTACTTAAGGCTATTGCCTCAAGTAACTTCTTTTCAAACTCTGAATAACCGAAACAAAATGAAATGCACTTTAAGAAGATAATCTGAAATCTTTAGGACCTTATAATGACCTTTTCCTTAGGTAAGGGAACTCTGAAATATCTAACTTGACCTGTTCAAATAAAGAAGTATCTTCGTATGGTTATAGAAAATATAATGTGGTTCACTCTGGATGGTAAGGTGAGCAGTACAACTTACGTGGAGGGAATATGCTACCACTTTGACCTATTTTTTAATTTTCTTTTTACTATATTACAGCAGTCTTTTGGAAAACCTGTGCAGACTTGCTAAGGTATAGGAAAGCAGTATATAGATCGCACACACACACACACACACACACACACACACACACACACACACACGGCAAAACCCCACATTTTAATATATAAAGCTATTAATGTGATGTTCCTTTTTATGTAAAGTTACGGATTTGGATATTATATGAACCATGTTAACTGTATCCACATTGCAATACAGACTCCAGGAAGAAGAATAGGGTGAAACTTTCATTTGTTTGGCCTGAGTTTAGTGACAGGTTATTGGGAGGAGGCCTACAGGAAATCTTGCCTGATAAATTTTACGGAGCTCATTAAAGAATGTAGAGCAAGGGTGACAATTGATGTGACTACATTTTTAAGAATGAAAGCGCGTCTATCATTGTATTTAGGCTGGGATGCGCAAAGAGTCAAGCGGTGGGCTGAGAGGTGCTTGAGGGAGAGCCCTTTGAAGCTAAAAGGTGTGTGATAGTCGTATGTAATATGTTCCATCCATTAATGTCTACAGATGATGCTTTTTGTTGGAAAACAGTTTTTGGAAAGAGGAAAACCAACCAGAAGCCATTAGCTCAGCCTTTATTAAAACGACTGTCGTGTGAGAACAGCTCTCAAATGAGTTTCTGTGGAGAGCAAGGAGCTTGAAGATTTAACAGGCTAGTTTGGGGAAGATCAAAGTTCATACAGGAGTTCTCCGTTCAGACTCTGAAGGCAGGGCCGCTTCTCTTGTGTTAGGACAGCCAGACATGTCTAGGGCAGCCAGCATAGAGGCGTGCCCGGCTTAGCAGCCAGGGATTGGGTACTCTGGGCTTGGCAAGGGGTGTGGGGAGGAGTGTACTGGCGGCTAGGGTCTTGCCTGTCAAGGGTCAGTTGAACCTTTTTGGACCATGAGAGTTTCTCACAAAGTATCTAATATAATTTGTCTTCAAAAATAATTCCAATTTGCTATGTGATCCTGCCGGCTGTATCTAACGTAAACTTTTCTGGGTCTGTTTCCTCAATAAGATAGAAATGAAAGTTTGGATCTGCTTTCTATGTTGACAGTATATATAATGTTAAATTTGTCCGGTTTCACTTACAGGCTGGAGCTAATGTCCTTCTCCAGGACGTCAATGGAAATATCCCACTGGACTATACCACAGAAGGGACAGAATCGAGCTCCATCCTATTGACCTACCTGGATGAAAATGGTAGGCAGATGCCTTGAAAAACCATAGAAAGATAGAAGAAGAGATAGGGCGGTAGAATTTAAGTGTATATATTTTAGGTGTGCTTACATGATTTCAGACGGACGTCGTTTCCCTCGATTGTGTGAAATGAGGTCTTGTTCCGTGCAGCGTTTCATAGTTGGTTTAGTCAGTGCAGTTTTGCAAGCTGGCGGAAATCTGGAGACCAACCCGTGCAGGGACCTTTTAACAGGCATCCAAAGTCCATAATTAGCCGGACTGGGTTTGTAATTATAATCTGTTCTCCACTGGGAGGGGAAGGGAAGGGAAGCAGCACAAGTGAATTTTGAGTTAATGAGCGTGAGGTTCACGTGAAGTGTGTGCTCTTAGGAGTGTCCTGCCTCCGAAGAATCCCACTCAGGTGAGTGAGGACCAAAGTCAAGGGCAGTTTGCACAGCATCCCAACATCCACTCCTGGGGACACATGGAAACTCAACCCTTGTCAGAAGAAAGCCCCACGGTCATGGTGCCGGCTGAAACGATGAGGCTGGGCCCCCAAATGTATTCGCTGACACAGCCTGAGGGTATAATTTCCCGAGTGAGTTCAGCCTTGGCGAAGTGTGAGGCATTTGGAACCCTGAGCCCCATATGGTGTTAAACTAAAGGAGCGTGCCCCGTCGTTCCTTTTTCTTTCTTTCAGCTCTTCAGGTATAAAGAACACCAAAGAAATTCCAGTTCCTTCAAGTATGATCTTTTGTCAGAGAAAAAGGTCAGCATATTTAAGAGGCACGTCGTGCCTGGGACCCTATCCTTCTTGCCTCTAAGAAAAGCCTGCACATCTGCCTCTCTGCTCTCTGTGCTCTGTACCTGCTCCAGATCACTTGTCTCCAAAGGTTTATTCTCAGGAGGGCTTAGAACAATAATAACTAGTGCTTAGCAGCCGTGGGTTCTTAAAAAATAACTTGTCTCATTAATTCTGAAAGCAAGGTAAGCGATGTCATCTTCATTGGAGAAACTGCGAGCTGTGCCGTGGTTCTGAGGGTCACCAAGTCGTGGCCCCTGGTGACGGGCCGTGGGGAAGAGTCACTCCCTGGTACCCACTCCTACAGGAGGGACGTAGTGCTTTCTCGCGTCTCGTCAGCTGTGACTTCTTGTTCCACTGCTGGGAAGGTTATCATTTGGCTCTTTGCAAAACTTAACTTGGAGTGCGCGATTCTGAATCTGAGTGAGGAACGCGGCTGTCTTATTTATCTGTGCCAGTTCTGTGGGATCGTTTCCTGTTCTCATTGTTCTGAATTTGTAATAGCTACAGTCATGTATCTTTCCCTTTGGCAACTAAAATTAAGTATCTTTCTTTGCAAAAGAATGAACTTTACTTCTTCACCTTTCCAACTCACGGGAGCATTTTGTTTGCTAAGGACGCTGAGTGTTTGTAAGAGCAGTGTTACTATTCCATATAAAGAAAAATAAGTGTATTCCTTTAAGAGGCTGATTTAAAAATGATTAAGGAGGGCTTCCCTGGTGGCACAGTGGTTGAGAGTCCGCCTGCCGTTGCAGGGGACACGGGTTCGTGCCCCGGTCCGGGAAGATCCCACATGCCGCGGAGCGGCTGGGCCCGTGAGCCATGGCCGCTGAGCCTGCGCGTCCGGAGCCTGTGCTCCGCAACGGGAGAGGCCACAACAGTGAGAGGCCCATGTACAGCAAAAAAAAAAAAAGAAAAAAATGATTAAGGAAAAAATTGAGAAGGAGATACTGACTCTGAATGGTTAGGAGAAAATCTGTCACGACGATGGCTGTCACAATCCGTTTGTGAGATACATGTTTGCCGGAACAAATGCGCTTTAACATCTCTTACATTTTTAATTCTGTTTTCCATTTGTCCCTGCTGTTGCACTGGCCTCTGCCTTTCATCTTTCTGCACCTCCTTCACCCCATTCACAGTCTGGTTCCATTTCTGCCCACATCCTTCCTCCTTATCTGGATCAGCTGCCGTAGTTCCAGTAAATACTGTCTAATTCAGTTTATTCTCCGCATCCTCCCCTGTCCCGTTGGTGCGCTTTTAGAGTTATCGGTTGTGACAGCATGGGCTGATACTGTTAGAAATTTCTAATGTTCCAAGATGGGATTTTCATTATTTGGTGCACTGCGTTCTTCTAACTGGGCGGGGGAAAACCTTGAATTCTCACTCTGCATCATCCAGCTTCAAATCGGAGTACTTATCACACTGTCACACGAGGACACATGTGGGAGAAGACAGGCCAGGTAGCGAGCACGCCGATTACATGGAAAATCGCTGGTCACAGGTTCTAACTGTACCGTCACCGCTGGCATACACGGTTCCCCTGGTCACGGCAATTAACCTCAGCTCGCTGCCTGAGCTTCCTGGGCCGGAAAACAAGACAGCAAAGAGTTCTGATCAAGCATCTGGTGCAGATGAGATCTCCGGTGCACGACAAGCCAGCTGGCGTTCAAGGAAAGCAACTGATTATTAAATGAGCCAGCAGAGAAAGGAATCACTGCGGGGAGAGCTCAAGGTGTCCAGAAAAGATGCTCACCGTGGAAAACGACACATAGGTCTATGTTTCCAAGTCCCTGAAGAGTAAAACAACCCTTTTTACTTTGCCCTTCATATAGCATCACCCGTGGCCCTTTCTCCTGTCTTTCAAATCCATCCTTTGAGAAAAAGGGCTCATAATTCTTCTGAGTTCCTAATTTCCTCTCCTGAGCCCACTGAAGTTCTGCTTCCTCCCCTACCGATCTGGACACGTCCCTACGGTGATTGCCACTGCCCTCGGCTCTCTATCCAGCTGTCACTTTTCTGCTCTCCTGCATCATCTCCCTGTGACGTTCAGTGACCTTGATCACACTCTCCTATGAAAAGGCTCACCTGCTCTGATCTGCCCATAGCTTTTCTCCCTTCTTTTAGTTTCCTTTGGATGCACCACTTACGTAGTTGGTTGTTCGCAAGGCTTTGTCTTTGAGCATCTTCTCTCTACACGCTGTCCCTGGTCATCTTCCCCTCTTCCTAGTGTCCTTAGCAGCTACCTGACCCCAGGGTTACTCTTGCAGCTTAGATATCTTTCAAGACCTTCTGCTTTGCACCTGCAATTTCATTACGTGTCTTGTGTCTTTGACTTGTATGTCAGACAAGTTGAAATAACGTGTCCAGTGTGGACCTTCATGTTGTGCTTTCACACTCTCTCTGTATTCTCTTTACCTTTACACCCAGAAATCTGAGTATCTGAACATCACTTTTCTTCTCCTGAATCCCTCACGTCGAATTGTCACCAAATCTTACAGATTCTTTCCTTGACATCTTTCTAAGAAGTCCACATATCTCACCAGCCGCGCTATTACTGCCCTAGTTAAAACCCCAGTCTTTCTATTTTGGAAGAGCCTTGGAAAATGGTCTTCTTAACTCCAGACTTAGCCCTCCCTCTGCGTTTTTCAGAGACTCCCAGATTCATCAGTCTGCAAATGACCTTGTATGTTTCTCCTGCTTAACAAAGTTCATTCAGAGTGCTGTTCCTTCAGCCACCCCTTCGGGATCATCCCATTATTGGGGTGACAGTGATCCCGATTTGCCTGGGACGGTCCCACATTAAGCCTGTGGTCAGAGTCGGGGGAAAGGGTTTGGTAGAGGTTACAACACCGTTCTGGCTTAAACTGGTTTATTTCTCTTTTGCTAGAACAACGTTCATCGTTAGCCTGCTTCACTTTTTTGCTTCCGTCAAGTCTGGGATCTCTTCGGAAGCTTACATAGTGACAAAAATTGAGATTAGATGCAATTCTCGGAGCTTAGGGAACCCCAGGGTACAACCATGGGGTGGGTCATGTCATAGCATAGTGATAAAATTATCTGTGATAGCGGTACAGAATACCCCGGATACAGGATGGATAATGGAGAAAAGGAAATGCTGAATTGTTACAAAACAATATTACCTTGAGAGGGTCAGTTAAGGAAGGGTAAGATAAGGTTCGGGTTGACTTGAGATGTTAATGTGGTTTCGGTTCTTCACAAGCATTTATTGATATAATCAAATGTAATCAGGTAGCAGTAATTAGTATCACATGTAATAACTTGTGCATTTCAGGTAAATGATTGGTTTCTTATGTCTGAAATTAAACAAAAAATTACTAAATTCCTTTCAAAATAGTAAATCTAAGCAGGGCATGTATTAATTTTTTCAAGAAACAGTATGAAAATAAAACTGAACTTCTTTTCAAAAAGAGAGGATTGGCCCGTTATCCGCTACAAAAGAATAGATTTCTTATGGGCTGTAGTCATCTTGTTTGGCTTTTTTCCAGAAGCATCTTAAGAAATTTGACCAAGAAGTGAGGGGATTTCCATTCTATTGTCTTACCAAAAGTAGATCTGTGGTTTTTTTTTCCCTGAACACCTCGGAAAAAATCTAAAAACCACATCTTAATCGGTATCGTATTTGATTCAAAATAAAGTTTTAAAATAATGGGGTACAATGTCATAATATTCCCCTCATATCTTCACAACAGTCACCAGAAATAGATTGTTTCCACCTAATATGTTGTAATGTGCGTGAGTCTGAAACGAGTGACAGCTAATCTCTTTTAATTTGTGTCTTTCATCTTTGAGCCCTATTCTTTTTTTATCACTCAATTTTAATTACATGTTTAAATAATTCTCTAAAAGATGCATACCACTTCAGTAAACATGCAATATTATGAAAGTTAAAATAATATGGCCTTAGAGTAGGGCAGCCATTAGGTTTTTCTGCTACTTCAGCATATGCAAAAGTGAACACTGACATCTGAGAAACAGTGTTTTCCAGATATGACTCACGTGTCAAATTCCATAACCCTAAAAATAGGAATAGGGTGCCAGTTTTAGCTGGTTGTTTAGAAACCTCCAATGTGCCTATTAGGGAAATCTGTCAGTTCTTCTGCAATGGCGTCTGATGATGAGGAAGCTGAGGTGTGGCTTTGGTGTTTCTCATTCATGTGTCTACTAAAATGGGTTTGCTTTGAACTGAGTGTTTGAAACAAGCTACACTATTCAAATATTGCATTTGGCTTTATTTTGTTTGGTTTTTCCCTGCCTCCTTATTGTAAAGAAAAACACTCCTAAATGCGTGGCAGGTGATCCATGTACCAGAAGGCTGACTGGTAATGAAATGACAGGTCCCTTTCATTGAGTGCTTCCTGCAAGCTAAATCCTGTTTTATATGCTGTATGTGTTTTGACTCATTCTCACGACAACTGGTGAAATAAACTGTCAGCCCCTTTTGCAGATGAGGAAACTGAGGCAGAGGATAAGTTACCTGCCCCCACTGGCACAAATAGTAAGTGCAAGACACAGCACTAGAACTCCAGAGCATTTCTGCTCTGGAGTTCATCCAGGCTCGGAGAACAAGGGATGTAGGGAGGCAGGCGTGGTGCGCTCTAGGGGGACACGACAGCCGATGGGCGCCATGCTGGGCTGTGCCACGCAGACAGCTCTTATAAACGTTACCCATAGCTTTGTTCCTTTGGGATACGTATTATTATCTGAGTGACGGAGGATACAGACAATCAGGCTAAGTAACTTTCCCAGAGTCACCCTGGGGAGGTCGGCCACAGACCAGGCACAGCCAGGAGGATCACTCCAGCCTTTTTGCTCGAGCCCACTGCTCTCTCTCCATGTTTGCGGCAAGGACTCAATCAGATAAGAGATAGAAATTGCTCAGAAGTGAGGCTGGCTCATAGCAAACACTTGCTGAGGGACAGATGTCATCTCCTCAGCAGCAGCGGCATTAATCTCACTATGACTGTTATTATTACTTTCACTTGGAATGAGGTGGATTATTTCCCCTTAGTAAACACCTATTATGTCCAGGAACCAACGTTAGGGACAGGGGATGCAGAAATGCAGAGATATACGCTACCATGGAGATTACACCACCATGAAAGCTCAGGTTGAAATATATACTGGATAGAGGTATGAGCAGGTGAGCTGGACTGAGTCTTCTCTGCACAAATCACCCACCGCATTGAAGCCGGGCTATCAGTCTTCACTCCATTTTAGTTTATTTCTCCTTATTAACATTGATAGTCATGAAACCATCATTTGGAGCGTCCTTGAAAAAATAATTTGAAGGCAAGTGGCAAAAATAGTACAGAGAGGTCCCAGATACCCTTCATCCAGATTCCCCTAGCATTACAAATGCACACAGCCGTGGTGTATTCATCCACGCTAAGAAAGTTAACAATGGTACAATACTGTTAAGTAAACTACAGGCTTTATTCAGAATTTTCCAGTTTTCCCGCTAAATCCTTTTTCTAGTCCAGGACACTGCATTGCTTTTAGGAGCAACTATTTTAATGAGGAAAATCATAGGGAACAGAAAGTATGTCTTTACAACTCATTTCAATCCAATGCAGGTACTTTACCATACTTTGGGCAGTCTATGCTGATGATTTATACTAAAACAGAAATCCACTGAAAGCCTGCCATGGCTAAGGCATCCTATCACATTTGGGGATATAATAAGAGGAAAATTATTCAAGACTCTAGCTGGAAATAAGACTGCCTGCCAAGAGAAACAATTATGGATGCTTTGAGTGAGAATTCAAATTGGAAGAGGAGCTTCAAAGAGGAAGGAACACGTTGAAAAATATAAGATAAAATTAAATTTTTACCCCCTGCAGCTGAGAAGCAGTGTGCATTCTGTTTGAAAAAGGCTCTTTCCCCCCCTAGGAGTGGATCTGACATCACTGCGGCAGATGAAGCTTCAGAGACCGATGAGCATGCTAACAGACGTCAAACACTTCTTGTCATGTGGAGGAAACGTTAATGAGAAAAATAATGATGGCGTAACACTGGTAAGTTACCACGCTTCACCAGGAGACACTGCTTAAGTTGAGAACGTACGTTGATTTCTAAAACGTAGAATTATACACAGTTAACTTCTAAATAATGTTTTTTATTTTCTGATTTAAAAGTAATACATATTTATTGCAGAAATTTTGCAAAGAGGAAAATGCAAATCACTTATACCATCACCCAACGTTTATCTGTTGATATATTCTCTTTAAGGCTTCCTTGTATGCATGTTTTTCCTACAAATTTAGAGTAAAATGCAAATCACTTATACCATCACCCAACGTTTATCTGTTGATACATCCTCTTTAAGCCTTCCTTGTATGCATGTTTTTCCTACGAATTTAGAGTAATTTTTATCCATTATTTTGTCAATGTGATTTTTGAGATGGAACTTACAGGGGAATGTTTTCATTTTAATTTTAAGCAAAAGAAACTGAGTTACTCTGATGAATGAATTTCTGAATTCAAGCAAACCCCTGTCATTCCTTTTCTTTTTTTTTTTGCTATCAGGCACAGCTGGAGAAGATTAAACACACAACAATTAAATTTGGATTGATTTTAATGTAAACACAATGTCTAATCATCAAAATAAGAACGTTTGGTCCTCTTGACCCATAAAAATTACCTGGGCTGGGCATGCTGGGGTTAAAATTAATGATTGTGGAAATACGTAAATGTATTAAGTTTCAGGAAAGTAAATTAGGGCAGCAGAAGGGATTATGAGCTCTGAAGCATGGGGTGCATAGAATTTGGTCGGAACCAGTTTTAGAGAGTGGTCCAGTTTCTACAACGTGGGGAAAATATGGTGTGAGGTTGAGCACGGTAGATGAGGAAAGCGACGTAACCAAATGGATATGAGTTGTGTGACACCTGATAGCTTTACAGACTTATTAAGTGCAAAGTAAGTGCCTTGAGACTTCTCGATAGAATCATCTTCCTAGATACTGATGTTGGCCTTTGGGATGTAAATTTCAGAAGGCTATCAGAAATGGAACTCTAAGCTTTAGGAAAAGAAAACAGAGCGTGTTTAGAGTTTATTGAAAAAGAACACATTCAAATGGAAAAACATTCCAACTAGTTTATTGAGGAACTATTTACTGATCATGACCTGTGAACAAAATCGTAGTGAACAAAACCACAAAAGTCCTTTTGTCATGGGCTCACATTTCATTGGGGGAAGACAGGTAATTAATATACAGCATAAATGAGCTAAATATATAGCATATTACTAATAATAAATGCAAATGAGAAATAGTAAAACAAGACGGGGCATGCTGGGTATACAGTTGACATTTTGCGTAGGTAGACAGGTAAGGTCTCACTCTCGAGAAGAGTTCCGAGTGATGGCCTGAAAGAAGTCTGCGCACACTGTAGGTGTGAAGGAGGAGCATTCCAGGCTAAACGGTGTAAGTGCAAAGGCCCTGAGGCAGGGCCAGGTATGGTGTGATTGATAAACAGCGCGGAGGCTAGTGTGGATGAGCAGAGAAAACAGGAGGAGAGGGGTCACCAGGACCAGATCACACAGCATCTCGTGGGCCTGTGCGAGGACTGTGACAGTTACACTGTGTGAGACGAGAATAGATTGAAGGGTTCTGAAGAGGGCATCCTACTCCTGTTCTAAAAGGATCCCTCATTCTGACTGCTGTGATAAGGACGGACTGTCAGAGGACGAGGGTGAAGCTGAGAGTTCAGTTAGAAGGCTTTTGCTTTAATCTAACAAGCGATGATGCAACTCAGACCAAGATGGTAGACGCTGGAGTGATGAGAAGTGGCTCATTTCAGTCTACATTGAAAGAAGGTCCATTGGAATTTCCTGGCCGGAATGTGATGAGAGAGGAAGGAAAGACTTCAGAATGGCTCCGGTATTTCTAGTTTGAACAACTGGAATGATGGAGTTGACGCCGAATGAGATAGAGAAGGCTCAGAACCGGGCTCAGAACAGGGAGGATCAGGGTGGATTCTGGAAATGTGAAGTTAAAAGTGCCTCTTGGCTGACGTCATGGAGGTGCCGAGTCTGTGGTTGGATACTGGAGTCTGGAATTTGGGCGATGCCTGCACTGGAGAAGCAGTTTGGGGATCTTTAGCATGTACATGCTGTTGAGGCCCTTGACCCTGCATGAAGTCACTGATTTGATACAGAAGGAAAGAGGACTGGGGACTGAGCCGTGGAGCACAGGAAAAGAGGAAGATCCAGAAATGAGATGGGAAGAGGAACTCCCAAGGTGGGAGGAAAACCAAGAGTATATGAGATGTCCCGGGAGCCCAGTAAAGAAAGCGTGAGGAGGAGGGATGATTAACTATCAAGGTAACACTGCTGAGAGGTCAAGGAGACGGAGGTGGAGACTCAGCGGCCAGCCTTGGTAACTTGGGAGTCCTCCGTCTTCTCATCGGGACAGCTTTGGTGGAACAGTGAGGTCAAAATCCGGACGAGAGTGGGCTATTTAATTAACAGCTCATTTAAGGCAGGAACTATGTTAATTAACACATCTAACGCATCGTGAAAACCCAGTGGAGTCTGTGTTTCTTTGTTTGGCAGAAGATATTACAACTTCATGTTGTTTTTTTTGGAAATCACAGCGAAATAAAAACAGTACATGGGCTTCAATCCCCGCTCAATAAAAGGACCTACATACCTCAGAAGATAAGCTATTAAAAGAATCAATACACAGCAATAAATTGCTATCATTTTCAACCATCTGCAATTTTGACATTCCTGGTCACTTTTATTATTGAACAGAGAACACAAGTGTGGCATATAATTATTCTGTAATAACTAAATCTTGTTTTGTTATTGAGGTTGTGATCATCTTTGAGCTTTGTACGAAGAAAGTCACAGTGAACAGGAAGTCCTTCCCTGAGGGTCACAGCACTTGGCAAATAGCAGATTCTTTGATTCTTTTGTCTGAGTTGGTTGGTCGATTATGTTAATAGCTGCCACTCCTGGAGCTGTCTTTCTGTAAAGGGCATGTGGATGGTGTGTTCCTGACTGTTGTTGCTGATCATGATAAGAAGACAGTCTTGGCCGCAGGCGGATTTCCACATCCTGAGTTGGAATGTCAGTTGTGGTTCAAAATCAGGCTCAGTGCCCCACGCTGTTACACTGTATGTGCAAAAGAGGTGAAACTGTCAACAAAATACTCAAGGAGGATCAACTCCTAGTAAGATGGTTTTTATGTTGCTTTTTCTTCCTTTTTTAGGAACATGCAATAAAAAAACCAAATATAAGGGAGCTCTTTTTAAAATTTTTTATTAAAAAAATTTTTGGAGTATAGTTGATTTACAGTGTTGTATTAGTTTCAGGTGTACAGCCCAGTGATTCAGTTGTCCACATATATATTATTTTTCAGATTCTTTTCTGCTATAGGTTATTGCAAGATATTGAGTATACTTCCCTGGGCTACACGGGAGAACTTTGTTGTTTGTCTGTTTTATATAGAGTAGTGTGTATATGTTAATCCCAAACTCCTAATTTATCCCTCCCACCACCAAGATAGCTCTTTTAAAAAAGATCTCTTAGTTTATGTTAATATTCTTCTGAAAAGAAAACAAAAGCTTTAGAAAAGGATACAGTTCCCCCCAAAAATGCCACGTTACAGAGCATATGAAAAGGAGTTCCTGAGTTCGGGTTCATAAATACTCTTTGAAAGCACTGATAACTAGTATATATGTTGTCAAGAAGCTGGTTCTTTCCTGTTCTGTCACAGAATTTGATATATCACATCTGGCCTTGAGCCATATTTACTTGGTTTGTTGGAAAATACTTAATTATCCATGAAGTGCAAAATATCAAGCAATTTTATTTTTGTTTCCTTTTTTTAAATTTCGGTAGCACTGTTTCATCCTTACTTCTGGAAGAAGACTTAGTCAGTGTCATCAGTTTTCTGGTCACATCTAGGGAATAAAGCTTTTGTGGTTACTTTCTGTCACCGTACATAGCCTCGATTTAGAGATTAGAGTGTCTGGACATATATAATAATGAAAACTTCCAACTTGCATGAAGTCAGGCCTCACTGGTTTTTTATTAGGATGATTTTAAAATCTTCTGTTGTGATGAAGTGGAATGACTCAGAGTTAGGTGTTTGGCTTTTGTTCTGAGATGACCTAGGATTAAATGTGCCGGTCGCCCTAGATGTCACTGGTAGCTCCTGCTGTGGGGCTATGTTCTAAGTGGAGGAACTGGAGTTTTGCTACATGGAAACAAATCTATTCATAAAGGGGTCGATCCTATGAGCTTCGTATCATTAGTATGCGAGGTGGCGATAAGCCACGCTTCGCACACACAGCCATGCCAACCTCGCTGGTGTGCCAGGGGAAACAAGCAAGTGTGTAAATTGTGCACGTGTTCTAGAGACGAACATTATAATACCGAATTGGTATGTGAGGCAGGGGAGGTTTGCAGGAAGAACATTTGCATGTTTAAACAAATAAATTGTGGAGTGAATGCAAGGTTTGTAAGGAGCATTCACACTGCAGCGTTATCCTTGTAGCCCGGCCAACTTGGATGTCCGCTCGCCTTTGCTATTTCAAAATGTGAGTGCTGGGCATGCAGAGGAACGTGGCTTCATCCCACGGTGGCCCTGCTTCCCTGGGTCAGTTACCTCAGTGATCTAATCCACAACTTCTCCAGCTGCAAAATTGGGATGGTGACTGTCCCATAGGTTGTTCTGAAGAGAAGAAATAATTTAGAACTTCTATGCAGGACGTTTGTGAAACCACTTTAACGTCCTGTTCTGTGTTGTAACTGGGTAGGTGATTTCCAGCTTGCGATAACTTTGCATGAGGACTGTGCTTCCAAAAAGCTGTTGCTAATTCTCTACGGGAACAACCACTGCCTCTGTGGTTCTCATAGCAGGAGAGGGGTATTCTAAGATGTCATGTGATCAACACTTACACATTTTGGCACCGATACCGTCCAGCCATGGTCAGAACAAGGCAGGACTATAAATTCCATTTCAGAAAACAGACACTTTTTTTCTTTTTTGCGGTACGCGGGCCTCTCACTGCTGTGGCCTCTCCCATTGTGGAGCACAGGCTCCGGACGCACAGGCTTAGCGGCCATGGCTCACGGGCCCAGCTGCTCCGCGGCACGTGGGATCTTCCCGGACCGGGACACGAACCCGTGTCCCCTGCATCGGCAGGCAGACTCTCAACCACTGCGTCACCAGGGAAGCCCAGAAAATAGACACTTTTAAGTTAAAAATTTTTAACTTGAAGTCGAACTTCCATGATGAGAAACGGTACCCACCCATAGGTCTAGTGACTTAAGGATACAGAACTTGATTGCCAGTAGAATCAAAGTAATGGCTCTAAACTCCTGGTATGTTACTAGGATGATTTTTAAATATTCTGTTATCTCTTGCGATGAAGTGGAGTGACTCAAAGTTGGTACCTTTTTTTAGATTCCACACATATGCCGTATGATAAATGATACAAATGAACTTAAATACAAAACAGAAATAGACCCATAGACATAGAAAACAAACTTAATTACCAAAAGGAGAAAGAGGGGGAGGGGTAAATTAGGAGCTTTGGATTAACATATACACACTGCTCTATATAAAATAAACAAACAACAAAGACCTACTGTATAGCACAGGGAACTATATTCAGTATTTTGTAATAACCTATAAGGGAAAAGGATCCGAAAAAGAATATATTTATATATATAATAAAACTGAATCACTTCTGTATACCTGAAACTAACACGACATTGTAAATCAACCATACTTAAAAAAAAAGTTAGGTGTTTTGCTTTTATTCTGAGATAACCGAGGATTAAATGTGCCTGCTGCCCTAGATGTCACTGGTAGCCCCTGCTTTGTATTGTTTTGCTGCTAAGTTAGGCAAGACGGTTTTCCTTTTAGTCTTTACCTCGTGAGTAGCTCAGGGGATGACTTGGGTGAGAGTTGGGCTGAGTTCTGAATGGTGGAACCGGAGTTTTGCCACATGGAAGACAAATCTACTCACGAAGGGGTTGATCCTACGAACTTCGCATCTTAGTATGAGGCGCTAACCAACTAGTGGACCCATTCTTCATGCAGGCTTATGCTACAAGTGAACATCTGAAATCCAGATGTTAGTGCATATAGCAGGGTAACTTGCCAGTCACTGACTGATTATTCAAATAATATGAAATAAAGTTAGAAGCAGGAGAAAGGTGAGTTCTTGAGGAAAGTACGTAAAATCATATTTCTCTAAAATAGCTGTGGATATATCATTCTAGGGATGGTTTGCTGGAATGTTAACGAGATGAATTCTGTGTGTAACCAAGTGTGGCAATCTCTTAATGTTTATACCTTAAGTTAGATTGAATTATTTGTTGTTCTAATGTAGTTGACATAAACATATAAATGTCACTGTAGATTGAAGAGCATAATTAAGTCCAAAGATAGAAAAGCAAACTTTTTTCTGAATTTTATCAAAATTAATATTGAATAAGCCCTTTTGACTTTATTGTAATCTTGTCTCTGTAATAAAAATGGCAAGGAGTCGAGCTACAAGATTCCATGCTACAAAACCTAGAAGTTGTTGTTTTTACTACTTTTAAATGAGTTCTTCATTTTCCTTTCCTTATAGATTCCTCTTCTTAATTATTATGATTACAAATTCCACCATGTAGTTACTTAATAACCTAGTTTAAATTGAGGATGATGATAATTTACTTACAGATAAAACCTGTTGCCAAGAAACAGGAATTCCCCCATAGGAAAATTTGAAAAATTCCTCCAAACCCTGATCCCGTCATGGTAGTTCCTGAGGCTTCATTTCTAAGCTTCAGTTTGCATTGAGAAACTCAACTGGGAGAATATTAAAATGATAGCTACATAATCATTTTAGAGCTTGTTGGCATTAATTCATCCTTTCTACTGCTCCTGTCCCTTTTTTTTTTTTTTTTTGCGGTACGGGGGCCTCTCACTGTTGTGGCCTCTCCCGTTGCGGAGCACAGGCTCCGGACGCGCAGGCTCAGCGGCCATGGCTCACGGGCCCAGCCGCTCTGCGGCATGTGGGATCTTCCCGGACCGGGGCACGAACCCGCGTCCCCTGCATCGGCAGGCGGACTCTCAACCACTGCACCACCAGGGAAGCCCCTCCTGTCCCTTTTACATGTATGTAGCCATGGCAGTGATCACATTTCCTGTGGTCATTTATATCTTTGAGTCCCCCTCCTGTAACACCAAATACAGGGCTGGAATTTTAGAGCTAGTCAGTACATGTGTGACTTTGGGGCAAGAAGTGGTAAATTACTGAGATATTATATTTTGTATTTACAAGTATTCAGATTATAGTAGAAAGGGGCACTGGAGAGGGAAGTAGGAATTACATGGAAAAGTACACATTGTCAGAGTCAGAAGGAAAATAATAAATAATTAACCTATAACCCTTTTTTCAAAGAATGATGACATCCACTCGTACCCAATAAAATTACATATATGTTCTTTTTAAAAAGGTCTCTGTGTTTTAGATCCGATACTTTATTAAATGCGTGTCTTTCAACCGCTGAATAAACTACGTTGCTGTCCCTGCTTTTTTAAGTTAAATGACAAAATATCTCTTCGTTGCAGTTGCATATGGCATGTGCAAGTGGCTACAAGGAAGTGGTATGTCTTCTCCTGGAACATGGCGGGGATCTCAATGTAGCAGATAATCAGTACTGGACCCCACTCCACTTGGCAGCAAAGTACGGCCAGGTAAAATAATGTTCTGGGTTATTTTTAAAGAATTATTTCATGATCAGTGCATCATTTCATATTTTGTTTTGTTTTCAGATTATGTACTAACATTACGTAACTTGACTTTTAATGGAATCGTCTTACTAAACAAATATGTTTGTGGTTGAAAGAAAACATTTACTTTTAGAAGGACACACTCATAGCCTACATTCCTCAGAACTCTGCATGTTGTAGTCAGAATCATTGGAGAAATAATCAAAACTTAGAAAGTCTTTATAGAATGGACTTAATACTATTTTCTTAATATTATATAGTTCTTCTCAGCGTACAGTTTCGTGAGTCTAGGGTAATTGTGTTTGTTTTCTAGAGTTAGTAGATGTAAAGCAAAATTACATGTTATATTTTATTTTTCTCTATAAATTATATTTCATTTTCATGAATGAAGGATGGGTAGCAGAGTTCTTTCTCTGAATTGATGCTTGGCTGTAGCTAATATATCTCGAGTTACTATTGCACAAACTAATTTCTCACTAGATACTAATATACCATGAAGAAGCAAACTTTAACTTCTAAATAATTTATATGGGTGAATGTGATCCAGCGGTGTTCATAATAATTTATTAATATTACAGTTGATTTACAAAAACTACGTAATATGTTACGTTAGAGAAAGTCTTAGTGGTAACAGTAGAAAGTAGAACTCGGGTTACATATATATGGAGATTTAAGCTAAACTTGTTGATGTCCGAACATTAGCTTGTGGTAACAATCTCGCTCACAGAATTTATAGTAAGTTAAACCCCTTAGATACTAACCAGTGTGCAAAATATCCATCATACAATTTGAGGCATACGACTGTTGAATAAATTGAGGACATTTGCATGTCAAGCATCGTAGGAAAAGCATGTCGCTTGGGAAGATCTTCCAAACTAATAAGAACGTGGTTTGCTCTGATGACGTTTCCTGTAGAAAAAAGATTCATTCAGGAAATATTTTTATCAGGCTACTGACAACTCCAAATCTGTGCTTCTAGCAAGTGAGTGGGTGCATAAGTGAATGGCTGGGTTCATGAGATAAGGCTGGATGTAGCTGAAACCATTGGCCTCAGGAGTCCAGGTTTCCCAGGTCTCACTAGGATCACAGGAGTATCGGGGCATCAGAAGTATACCATCGGGACATTAGTAATCCATGCTAGCAGAGCAGCAGCCCGGGATACACTGGGTGAGAAGTTTTGTCATTTGTAAAAAAATAGAGACGTGAACATAGAAGCAAGTACTCTTTCCTTGAACACAGCTTACTGGCCTGTGCTGACGAGGTGGTAATCAGTAAATTATCAAAATGTGCCCATTGTAGTCAGAGATTGCTTCTGGAAGGAGCTAAATCTGAAGGTGGTAAAATGTAGCAGAGCACTACCAAACTTGAATGAATCATTTTAACCAATTTTTCACTTTGACTGACTGGGCTTTCAGATTTTGGACCAGGTATCATTGCAAAGAGGAACTAATTGTTTCCCTTTAACCACTTTCATAAGAGAATCAACTCAGGGGAAATAGGACTAGATTTCACAAAAATGTTTTAAAAACATGCCTTGGACTAAATATGTCACTTTCTGTTACCAGACATTTAAATGGTTTTTTTCAGGGCCCAGGGTATGGTTTTTGTTTTATTTAACTGCAGGTCAAATGAAATATTTGGTATGAGTTGATGCATTTTATTTGCTGTTGTATTTTTCAGTTCTGTGATTTCCATTTAGTTCTGTCTTATAACTTCTATGTCTTTGATGAGCTGTTCTCTTTTATCCTTTGTTTCAAGAGAATTTGTAATTGCTTGTTAAAGCATTCTTATGATGGCTGCTTTAAAATCATCATCAAATAATTCCAGCATGATTCATCCTGCTCTTGGTGTCAGTTAATTGTCTTAGTCAAATTATGATTTTCTGATTTTGGTATGACCATGGTAAGTAATTTTTAATTGCTTCTTGGACATTGTGGCTGTTTTGCTAGGAGAATCTTGGTCCTATATACATCTTCTATTTTAGCAGGCAGTCACCCTGATTAGGTTTAGCATTCAGGTTCCAGTCTACCTGAGTGGGAGGTGGATCCAATGACAGTTTAATTTTCAGACCCTTCCAGGTATTATTTTGGTATGATTGGTTTATCTGGTGCCCCCGGAGTTCCTACTGGTTTTTTCTGGTGTCCCCAAAGGGGTAGAAGGCGTTTCCTCGGGCCAGGCTACCCCATGTCTCTGGGTGGGGTAGGAGAATCTCCACGGGGACAAAAGACTTTCAGGGCTGGAGGCCTCTGGAGTATGCCCACCCACCCCCCACTTGCAGGTGCCATCCCCTCCCCAGCCACCCTTCTCTCTCTTTGGAGAGGGGCATCTCGGTCTCAGTGGAAAAAGAGTGCCTGCTCTCGCACTTAGTGTTAGCAGGGTCATGGTGCTGTATTCACCTGATATTGTCAGGGAGACGTGGTTTAAAAGGGGGAGGGATGCCTCTACCTGGGCCCCCTTCTGTCGCTGGGTTGGGCTGGGAAACACTGGGTCCAGGGTTGCCTTCTTCTATTGGGTGTAAGGATGTAGGCTACCCTGCCCGTCCATGATTTCTCCCTTCTATGGGTCCTGAGTCACCTTTCTCCTTGGACTTTTCAGAGTTCTTCTTGGGTTGCTTGTTATTTCCAGGGTTTATTATAATTAGCAGAGAGGACCAGTAAGAAATCAATCTAAGCTGGTGTGTTTTAACAGAAACAACTGCTTCTGTTTACAAAAATTACTTATTTATGAAAGACCTGTAAAACTTGATGTAAGGCACATAAGCCCAATACAACTGCTGCTTCCTTCATAAAGCTTCCTGGAACTTTTGTCACACAAAAGCCATAAGATAGAAGAATCAATGATGGATAAGGTAGAGGATATCAGTATCCCACGCCATTACCTGTCACATTCCAAAAATTTCCCAAACTTTGGGTTTTCTGAAACTATGTTTTCAGCCTAGAGAAACATAGTCATGAACTTATATGGGAAATATGATTCAAAAGCTGCATTGACTTTGTAAAATGCAGAGCAATTAAGGTAAATGTTTTCATTACCGTATTCCCAGTGTACCAGCTACATTTCCAACGCTTACTATTTATTAATGATTAATGGTAAATTAATGAAGAAACACTTCCCAATTGCTGCATTTTTTTCAAAACCAGCTGCACAATATCTGACCCCAACTTTTAAAAAACATAATTTTAGGGGGGTTCCTATTTTGTCTTCTATTTCCCAGACACCCCTCCCACGTACACATACACACCATAGGTCATTCTGCGCATCTCGGGGATTCGACCAGCTTTGCTCTGAGGATTTCCACGGCCCGGCACTGGCTCTAGCACCAGCCACCCCTCGCTGCCTGTAGGAGCCTAACCAGCCTTGCTGATTCTTCCTCCCTAGAGCCTGGCCCCAGGGTCTTCAATCACTGAGAACCATCAACTTCTGTTAAAAGAGGGATTTTTACATAGCTTGGAAGGTTGGTGAGAATGATGAAGGTAAATGCATCAGACCATCTGTGCCCATGTGTCCAGGTCAGTTGATCCAGCTGCTAGATTCACAGAGACAGATGTCCAACACACAGTTTTCCAGAAATGGCCACTGATAGTGTACAGATAAGGCAGATTTAAAAAACAATCTCACCTTTTCCCTCTGCTTCTCTAGAAAATAACTCGCCATTAATGATTTTCTAAATCCTTCAACATTTTAGTGCCAAGGAGAGGGTCTGAAGATCATATGTCTTTTCCATTTTGCTCCATTAAACCTACTCAAACGGGGTCTCCACCAGAACGTAAGCTCCAACACAGCAGAGACTTTACCTGTGTTGCCCAGCATGCTTCCTTGGTGTCCAGCAGGGCAGCGGAAGGGCTTGAATGGACAAATCCATCAGCCAAGAACTAGAAGCGAAGCTTTAACACTGAAAGATGGAGTGGGGCTTTTCCATTAGAATACATGACACCAAAACCAGAACACTCTTCCTCGATTTAGACTCAAAGAACAATGAGAGATTTCTGTTAATAGAGGATTTTGAGTAAACTGTATCTTGATTATTTTGTCCAGAAAATACCCTATGATGTCTTGAATTGTTTTTAAAAATTGTTCACCCATAAAAATACCATTTCATATTCATTTTGGAAATGATATTTTAGAAAGAGGTATTATTTGGATATCCATTTATAGGCAGGGGAGATTTATAATTCTCTAAAGAAATTTACTGTAAATAAACATACCTCAGTTCAGGGAAAAAAACCTTAGAAATGCTAACATTTTAGAGAGACTAATGGCATTTTTACAGACCTTCATCACAACTTCAGTTTCTTATAAATATCTTACAAGTATAAATGCCTTTTGGAGAAGGCAGTCCATAATTTATAACAGTATTTATACCTGACATGTATACTGGGATTTATAACTGACATGCATACATATTTTAAAACTTGCCTTTATAAATATATTAACTTCTCCAGTGAGAAAAAAAGAGATGCCTGTTCTCGTTTAAAACTAGGAACTGAATAAGTTATGTGAGCAGTAAGTCCTTTGATTTTATAATTTTTTATGAGTTGTACATAAAATAAAATTCTATTCTAGCCTTGTACATATTTTTAGTGTTTATAATAGGATTGGCAATGCTACAACAAGAGATAAGTAAATAATTGTACAAATGCTAAAATCTAAATCTCCTTCCCTTCAAAAGTATCTTGAATCACACAACCTGCATATCTTGATGTTCAAAGGAGTCGTTTGTATTCTTAAATACATTTTACCCAAGTACCTAAGAATTGAGATATATTCAGAGTTTTTATTCTTTAGATATGTCTTTTTCCATTGAAAAAAACAAAAAACACTCTCTGGTACCCCGCTGAGCATCAGATATTGATAAACTCAGTGCTGGATCCTAGGTTCCCTCTCTTCTCAATGTTTACATGTCTTTAGGGAATCTCACACCTGCAACTTCAAATGCTCTACATGATCACAGCCCCCAAAGCCCTTTCTTGTTTTTCTCTCAAGTTCCCGGCCCATGAGGACCACTGCCTGGTGGGTAATCTCTATCAGTCTGCCCTCAGACCCAACTTGTATACAAAGGGAATTATCATCTTCTTTTCCCCAGTCTGTTGTCCCTTCTGTGTGTCACCATTTACTCGTCACAAACCTGGGCATTATCGTTTTTCTGCCTCTCCCGTAACTAAGAAGCCACTGAGCCCACAAACTCCTCCCTAGTGAATAGCTTTGAGCTGTATGAGTTATAACCACAACCAATTAATCTGTACATCCTTACTGCCTCTGCCTTCACCCAGAGCATCAGCATCTCTGCCTCTGGATCAGCTCATCAGCCTCCTAATAGAGTCCTCTCCCCCTCCTCCACTCCACTCTCAACAACGTGGCTACAGCGAGCTTTCTAAATGCAAATATAATAGAACTATTCGATCCACCATCCTTTCCATTGCTGCTGATATAAAATACCTACTCCATCACACAAGAGTCCCCATGGGCCAGGAATTCTGCTTAATTCTACCGCTGTTTTTCTCCTATTCCCCCCACCAGGTTGGAGGATATGGCTATACTGAACTTCTTTCGATTTCTGGAATATGCCACCATGTACATCCTTTTCATGTTCTTTGCTTTTCTTGAAATTGTTGAGTGGTTAAATCTCCCCTGCCCTGCAGGACTCCCCTGAGTTGTCAGTTCACTGGCTGTCTTTTCTACCTTCCTGGATCCCAGTGTGATGCCCCCGTCACGCACCCTACGTAGCACCTGTATCCCCCATACCACATCACTTATCACATGCTGGAATTATCTCTTATATTTGTTCATACTGACCCTCTGGTTTGTGAGAACTGAGTGCAGGTACAATGTCTATTTCTTTACGTGCACGGGGCTGGCACAGAGCACTCAGTTACTACTTATTCATGAGAGGGTCAGCGAATGTCCTGGTTTAGCAGATGCTTGTCCGTCTCAGTGCATCACTGAACACGTGTGTGAAGAGACGGTGGGTGAGCACACACCTCGAGACTGGTGGGCCAACAGGAGAAATCCTCAAGGAGATATCCAGGAGTACCTGGGCATGAGCAGGGCGTTGCGGCGGGGGGCTGGACGTAGAGATTTGTGATAGGTGACTCAGAGATCACGCACGGTGGAGGGGGAGTTCCATGAAGGGCAAAACAGGATGGGCAGCACCATCTTTAATAGTCTAAGAGTTCATCAGAGGAATCTTTTTATATTTTAGATCTAAAATTTTCCAGATGGCTCTGAGTTAGAGGCATTTACCTATTTTGATGTAGAGTATGAACCCATGAGTGTAGGATATGCAGATTCTGAATTCCCAAAGACGTTTAACATAATTTCTCTTTATTAAGTAAAACAATCTCTTTTAGCTTCTGAACTAGGAATTCAACTATCTCTGAATGCTCAATTTTTCTCTTTTTTACTTTTTAAAGAAGTAATTTAAATGACCATCAAGGAATTAATCTTGCTGAATTTATCCAAACCGAAATACAATTGTCCAAAGAGTGAGCAAAGTCCGTAGCCAGTAATTTGGGTGAGTTTAAATTTCAGCTTAAATATATTTTCTATCAGACATGCAGGGCCTCCTTTGACACACACAGAGACACCGAATCACACACACACACACACACACACACACACACACACACACACACACACACACAGAATGTCAGCCACCTTACCCTCTGATAGTTTTGGTGATTATAAAGTTCTTGTAATAGTGGAGATGACTCTTTGTTGGGTTCACACTTTACCTACTCACACTGAAGTAATTTACCTAAAGATCTTACCTGAGGTTAAAACAAACGTTGCAGACTATTCTGAGATTGAAATCAGCACTGCCCTGCTTAATTTAGTTCCGGGGCGCGCCTCACTGATTTCTAACTGGAAGCACGTGGGAAATCCTGACTTGAAGAAAAATGGAATTCCCCAAGTGAGAGAATCTTCTTCATTCCACACATGAATGTTTGTTTTTACAGGCCCCAAATGAAATGGAAGTCCTTTTGTGGTCATAGATTTTCATGTAGGCAACCATTTGCTTTGACCACTCCAGTGCTTTCTGCAGTTACAGGGGAAGCTGTGGAGAGAGGTGATTTGTAGAGAGATAGCCCAAGTTTCTCTTTGGAGTTCTGTAAAGAGTGGATTAAATTTAGAAATGCAAAGTAATTGTTAGATTCTCCTACAGTCGGACATTTTTGTCAGAAAATGAAAGCTTTTAGGTACTGCTGTTTTTTTTTTTTTAAATTGTGAAAAACAAGGGCAATCTTACATAATTCTTGGCTTCGCATGTTTTCTTTTCTTTCTGCTTTTCTTCTTCCCTTCATCCTTCCTTTCCTTGCTTTTTCCCTCCCTCCCTCCTGCTTTTTTCTTTTCCTTCTTCCCTCCCTCCATCCTTTCCTCCCTTCTTCCCTTCCTTTCCTATGGTTGAAAAGCAGGCAAATCTCTCAAATTTTTGATACAAAACAAAGCTCTTTTCTATGCCCATTTCGATGTCCTGGGACCCTGCTCTATATATTCTGTCTCTCAGGTTTCGAGAGAACATCTATGTCTTTAGTAAACTGTATATATTTGGAAATAAAAATAAACCCTAAATATAAGCAGTCTGCTGTAACGTGATTTAAGTGTTATTGATATATTTTGTGTGCTGTAAAACCAAACACTGATTTGCAGTGGACTTGTGGGAAAGCTAGCAATGGCACAAACTGGTTAAAATCTAATTAATTTTACAATGAGAATACTAACGAGAGCAGTGATTGATGGGTGGGGAGATACTTTGGAGTGTCTGAGCAGAGTGCTTGCATGGGTGGAGAATGACTGACAAACGTCACAGAAACAACAAAGCCACAGATCAGAAAAGCCAGTCCCCTTCTAGTCAATATAGTAAATCAAGAAATGGAAAGACAAACTTAGGAAAAGAGAAAGAATACAAATTCCAAAGGAATCTCCAAAATTAAAAAGAAAAATCACATTGAAAACATAAAATATATAGGGATAGTTTTTACGTAAGATATGTAAGATTTCTACACTGGAAACTATACAACAGTATTATATAAATATAAACAATATAATTTAAAAGTGAAGAAGACCTAAATAAATGAGGTGGTAAGCCACATTCACGTGTTGAGACAGTGACTATTATTAAGATCTTGTTACCGACCCTTTCAAGTTGGGCCCCAACAAGGGTCCTCCTGCCTGGCCTGCTGACACAAATAGAACAGGACCGAGTTGGGTTCGGAAGCGCAGGGAAGCTTTATTCTTTTTTAAAAATTTTATTGAGGTATAGTTGATTTACAGTGTTGTGTTAATTTCTGCTGTACAGCAAAGTGATTCAGTTGTATATCTATATATTCTTTTTCATATTCTTTTCCGTTGTGGTTTATTACAGGATATGGAATATGGTTCTCTGTGGGGAAGCTTTATTCTTTGATCGGAGAACGGAGAGGTGTGGGTGTGGCTGGTTATAGGGATCTCTCAGTGGGAGGGGTTGGAGTTCTGTGCGGGGGCGGGTAGCACAGGTGCATTTGTTGATCACAGCTCCAGTGCCGGGTGCAGATTTTTGCACACGGCCCGCCACCACCATCTTGGACAAGGTGTGGTGGGCGTGGCTTCTGCGCACGGCCCTCAGAGCTGAGGTGTCTTGGGTGCAGCCATTTGGCCCCAGGAACTCTGGTCTGAAGGGCTGGGTGCGAGGCTTCTGCCCGTGGCTCCCGGTGAGCCAGTGAAGCTAGACTACGTACAGAATAGGTTAGACGTTATCTTATCCCCTGGATTCCATCTAATTTCCCCCCCGGGACTCCAGTGGGTTTTGCTGAGAATAGTACCTATGGAAGGCAGAATAGTGGCCCCCAAAGCTGTCCATACCCTGATCGCCAGAACCCGTCAATATGTTACCTGACAAGGCAGAACTTTGCAGCTATGGCTAAGTTAAAGGTCTGGACGTGGGAAGGGATCTCCAGGTGGGCCCACTGTGATCACTGAGCCCCTAAGAGCAGAGACCCGTTCCAGGCCGAGGGTTGGTGGGAAATGCGACAATGGAAATGGTCGGAGAGGTGTGACACTGCTGGTCTGGGGATGAAGAAGGGGCCCCTAGCCAGGGAATGTGGGCGCCTCTGAAAGCTGGAAAAGTCAGGACACAGATGCTCCCTTGGGGCCGGAAGGAAACAGTGCTGCCAACGCCCTGGTTTGAACCCAGTGAGACGGGCGTCAGACCTCTGACCCGCAGAAGTGTAAGATAGTTATTATTTATTATTTAAACTGCTAAGTTTGTGGTAATGTTTTATGGTAGCCGTGTAAAGCTAATCTAGCATCTGTTTACTTCACGCAATCCCAATCAAAATACTACAGCCTTTCTTACAGAAATTGAAAATTCATTCTGAGGTTTATATGGAAATGCAGAGGACCTATATAGACAAAATTATCTTGAAAAAAACATTAGATACTTTTTTCAAGAATATAAGTTTTTTTTTACTTATTTCAAGACTGCCTCAAAAGCAGTTCAATGAGAAAAAATAGTCTTTTTAACAAATACTGCTGAGAAACAAAGGATGCTGGACCCAAATTAACCTTAAGCCTTTAGGTGCCGTTTACAAAAATTCACTTGAGATGGACCATAGACGTAAAAGTTCAAATTATAAAGTTTTTAGAAGGAAATGTATTATGATATTGTCATGGCCTTTGAGTAGGCAAAGAGTTATTTGAACCTAAAAAGCACTAACAACTAAAGAAAAAAAAATATATGAAAGTTATGCATAAACAGAAGTAAAACAAAATTTAAAAATCCTGTTCATCAAAAGACATTTTTAAAAAGATGAATAGGCAAGCCATAGAATGGGAGGAATTATTGGTAATACATATATCTGACAGATACATCTAGAACATATAGATCAATAATTCAAAGAAAAACACTTCAGTAATAAATGGGCAAAAAAATCTTGAATAGATATTTCACAGAAGAAAATATAAGAATGGAAATAAAGTACACGAGGGGGTGTTCAATGTCATTGTCAGCAGGGAAATGCAAGTTAAACTATACTGGGTTACTACTTCTTTCCCAGTATAGTAGCTCAGTTTTCTTAAATGACAATATCAAGTGTTAGGGAGGATGTGAATCTAGCAATATATAAATAGCTGGTCATAAAATTATTAAATAGAATGTGGAACAAAAGGAACTCTGGTTGGCAGTGGGAGCGTAAACTTGAACTCTTTGAAAAAAAAATGGGAGGTATCTCATCACTTGTACATGACCAGACCTTTATGCCAGCAATTTCAGCCCTAAGTACATTTATCCTGAAGAAATTCTTGAACGTGTACACTAAGAGATATAAACTAGAATATTTATAGCAACATTATTCTTAAGTATAGGTAAATGGTTGCAATGCCTTGAATGTCCACTGAGAGGAAGCTGGATAAATTGTGATGTATTTGTACCATGCAGTTCTGTGCAGTCAGACAAACAAATGGAGCTCGGTTAAACCCATCACCTCAAAAATGCAATGTTAATTCATGAAAGCAAAGCACAGAAGAATATATACACCAGGATTTCATTTCTATAAATGAGACAAACAGATGAAACCAAACCATGTGTTGATTAGGGATACTTCTTAAGTAAGGTCTAAGCTTACAAAGAAAACATAGTAATGGTTAACATAAAATTCGTGACGGTGGTCAACTCTGGGAAGTAGGAACAGGGATAATTTGGGAAAAGAACACACGAACATACTATGAATGACATTTAAAGAACTTGGGTGCACTGGACTCTATCTCATTATTTGCTCTTTCAACGGTACCTATCCCTTATACATACATTTGTAGGTACGATGTATTTTATAATAAACTTTAAAAAATATATTAATCTCTCACCAAGTTGCTTTATTCTTATAACTTGAGATGAAGTTTTTCTCATTGTCCATTGGACCTTAGGTTCATATTGTCCATGATGCTGTAATGGATGGACAGTAACAAGAAGTGTGACTTTCATGAATTGTTAAATTAAAACAAAACACACTGTAACATGTGATTCCTCCCATTAGGTGCCCTAAAATCAATGTGAAAGGCGTTAAGTGAACCTTTTCAAATCCTCAACGACTTAACCCACTTGATGAGTAATTTTTTATTTGAATGCATTAATTGATAAAACAGTTTAAATGTCATTAAAAAAAAAAAAACAAGAAATGGAGAGAGTAAGAAACATTTAGCATAGTAGGTTATGCTAATGTATTCTCATTCCACCAGTGCCCCTGGAGGATAGCAACTTTGGATTATTTACTGGTGAATCTTAAGTATCCAGCGTAATCTTTCCTATTTCAATTACCTTTAATGTTTCAGGCAAACCTGGTGAAACTTCTTTTGATGCATCAGGCAAATCCACACCTATTGAACTGCAACGAGGAGAAGGCTTCAGGTAGGTTGTGAGCATCCTGGACCCCTGAGCAGTTACTGTCTTCTTCCCATCATATTGAAGTTGCTGACCCATCACTGACACAGCTCCGAAGTGAGTCAGCCTCTCCTGAGATGCTCTGTGAAACCCAACCCAGTTCAAGCATGATTCACAGACTCCTGTGCACTGCTACGTTACAAGCATCTGTCAGAGAGCAGTTAAGTTTATAGGGACTTCATTGCAGTGTGCTCTTTGGGCTTTAAATTTCCCGGCCAGTGATTCCTGCAGTGTCATTTACTTTAAAATATATTTTTTCTGTTTTTTAACTAGTTTCTCACCATACCAAATACATGCTTGTTCATGAGGGTATTTTTAAACGGTAAGAGTATTTTTTTCTGTGCAGATATTTATACTGCAAGCAATAGAGACTAACATTCTCAACCTAATTTAAAACTTTGAAAATCTTAATGGTACTTATTTTTTAATCAATATCTTTTTGAAATTTTCTAGAGTCCTTTCTACCACTCTTTTAAAAAGTGGGTACTACATTAATTTTCTAGTTTTTAAAACTTGACAACAGTGTTACTACCTGTAAGTTACTTTGGGTATATTAAAAATAAGAATTCTAAATAACAAAGAGAAAAGTCTTGCATAAGTAACGAAATAATGTAAAAATGTTGAAGGTATTAATTGATCTGAATAACTTAAATATATTTATTCTTCTTGTTTTCGTACCTCTACTAACCTGAAAGCACTTCACACCTGAGATTTCTTATTTCACGTGCTTCTAGGTGTATAATTACCCGATAAACCTCCCGTTTAAGACAGAATGGGAGATTTGCTCTATTTCTTATTTTATTGGAATTAAGTATCATTGCTTAATGTTTATTGATCTTATTTGCTAAAAATAAATTGAAGATTTAACAAACTATAAGATGGCTTAATAGTCTCAAACTTTAGAACCACGCTAATATTAATAATAGGGTAGTGACTTTACTATTATCTATAAAAACTTGCCGAATGGTAAATATTGGAAGAGTACATAGAAATTTGTAGCTTTCTCCTTTTTTCAAAAATATTTTTATTGTACATGTAAACCCCGTCCTCTGTTAACTCTAGATCTAACAGGAGATCACATTTTTCCAGATCGTATTTCTGGCTTTTTTCCCAGAGAATGGAATATATCATTGACCTGGACTGCATGGACTCTGTCTCTCACACTTTGACCTTTTAAGTCTTGTGTCGATTTCACCAAAACAAACACTCAAGGCAATTGACAGTGACAGTCCCAGAGCCCGGGGCATGACGGCTGGTCTAGATTCCCTCCTGGCCGCCACAGGCCTAGTGTCTGATGACTCTCTTAGGCAATTTTGCCCACGTTGGTCACGCAAAGCCTAGCATCCGTATAATCAGTTCTCCACGCCATGTTGGTCATGAGAGACACAGGAATGGGACCACAGTAGGCTCTCAGTAAACATTTGTTGATTAATTTCAGGTAGATGCAGGATATACCAAGAACAAGAAGAAGGAGCCACATAAAATCATAGTGCAGAAAGCAATCAACTAGACACCCATCTTGTGGCCGAGCACGTGAAAATCATCAGCATTGCTATATATTTTTTAAAAAATTTTATTGGAATATAGTCGCTTTACTATGTTGTGTTAGTTTCTCCTGTACAGCAAAGTGAATCAGCTATACATACATCCCCTCTTTTTTGGATTTCCTTCCCATTTAGGTCACCACAGAGCACTGAGTAGAGTTCCCTATGCTATACAGTAGGTTCTCATTAGTTATCTGTTTTATACAGAGTATCAATAGTGTATGTATGTCAATCCCAATCTCCCAGTTCATCCCACCACCGCTTCCCCCTTGGTATCCATACGCTTGTTCTCTACATTTGTGTCTCTATTTCTGCTTTGTAAATGAGATCCTCTATACCAAGTTTTTCAGATTCCACATATATGAGTTAATATACAATAATTGTTTTTCTCGTTCTGACTTATTTCACTCTGTATGACAGTCTCTAGGTCCATCCACGTGTCTACAAATGACCCCTTTTATGGCTGAGTAATACTATATTATGTTCTTGTTATTTTGCGTGTCTTGAATTTGAAATGGACACACAAAAAATTATCTGAGGGATAAAAGCAGTTTGAGGTATAGCTGTTACTTGGTATGGAAATAATCTCCCAAGAAAATAATCTCCCAAGAAGAAGACGCTGAGCTGTCTCCTACTCATTACACAGATATGATTTAATCTAAAGCAAATGATGATAAAATCCTGGCATCAATATCGTCTTGTGGTAGCTGAATTACCTCACTCAGCCCACAAAGCCACATAACTGAAGTTCACGGACACAAGAGGTCACGCAGTGTAGTCGTGGGGGTTGGAAAGGAGTAGCCACAGCCATTAGGTTCTTAGTTGCTCTTCATGTGATTTTTCTTCAGGATGTATTGATTTTCAGTTTCAGTTGTTAGTAAGTGTAAATTTGATTAATGCACAGCTGTATTGCTGCTCAAATATGTTCAGAGGTCACTGTTCACATGTAATTTGTAAGGAAATATAATTATTTTTATTTCAGATTGAAAAAGAAATCCCCCCAGATCACAGAGAGAGGTCAGACCCACTGTTTTAAAAACACAACTGAGTAGTTATTTGTATAGCTACCCAGTTAGTAGAATGCTTATAGAATGCCTACTACATGTTTTATAAGAGCCCAGGCCTTGGGAAGGCATAGCTATTTTCCTCTTTTTTTTTTTTTTTTTTTTTTTTTTTTTTTTTTTTTTTTTTGCGGTACGCGGGCCTCTCACTGTTGTGACCTCTCCTGTTGCGGAGCGCAGGCTCAGCGGCCATGGCTCACGGGCCCAGCCGCTCCGCGGCATGTGGGATCTTCCCGGACCGGGGCACGAACCCGTGTCCCCTGCATCGGCAGGCGGACTCTCAACCACTGCACCACCAGGGAAGCCCCTATTTTCCTCTTTTGATTCCCATTCACCAGGATGAAGGAAGACTTTCACGGAGAATGAAACGACATTAAATTCTCTCAAGCTTAGCTTCTCAGTGATTTCACATTTTACCTGTGACCACGCAGTGAATATTATTTTTATATTATATTATTTTATATTTTTTATTATGTCATTTTATATTATGTCATGTAATTAAATATGCCACTGATGTAACATAAAACAGTCTTTAAAAATGGTGGCACTGCCATTTTATTCCCACCATAAACTCTTAGTGGTTTTTGTTTTGCTTCATGTGTTGATAAATTTTAGCATGTTACATATCAGAATTCTTGAAAGTAAATAGTTTTGTGGGATGTTCCCACTCAACTGGCTCTGATCACCTTATTGTTACTCGTAGATGTTGCCGCATCTGAGTTTATTGAGGAAATGCTGCTGAAAGCCGAGTCTGCCTGGGAAGGAAGAATGCAAGAGCCTTCCTGTGTTCAGACCTTGGCCCAAGAGGAACCCTATGAAGAGATCATCCCTGACCTTCCAGCCCTTCCCAGCAAGCTGTAAGTGCCTTCTCCCTAGTGATAAAGTCGTAGACCTTGGTCCTTGAGGAGTTAGTTATTCTCCTTTGTCACCCTCTCTAGTCACCAGCCATTTTTCAATCAGTATTAAGTCTGTCTCTCAACCAAAAGTTAGAAGATTGAAGCTGCATATCAACATTTACCAAAGATCCTTGTGGACAGCAAGGAGTTAGGCATGAAAACCCTCTGATTTTGACCGTTTCAGTTCTTCCTTCCCTTTGTCATCACGAGACCAAAGATAGTATTTTAAACACATTCCGTGTTTTAAACTAAATTGATACGTAAGGTTTCCAATAACTATCATCGTGACAAAATTTCCTCAAGTAGGAAATACAAATATTCATTTTTTCTCTCTTAAGTATAAAACTAATGATTTCTTGTTATCTAAAATATGGCCTCAATACTGACACATGCTATAAAGGAGATGAACCTTGAAAACATTATGCTAAGTGAAGGAAGTCAGACACAAAAGGCCGCACAGTATATGACTGAATTTATGTGAAATGTCTGGAATTAGCAAATCCATAGAAACAGAAAGTATATTAGTGGTTGGATGAATGAGGTGAGGGGAAAATGGGAAGTGACTCTGAGTGGATATGGGATTTCTTTGGGGGGATGATGGAAGTATTCTGGAAGTAGATGAGGTGGTTACACACATCGGTGAGTGTGCTAAAAAGCTGTGACTTGTACACCTTGAAAGTGTGAATTTTGTGTTACGTAGATTACGTCTCAGTGAGATAAATAAATACATAAAGAAAAAAACATTTGAGGTCAAACCCAAAATCTGCTGTATCTAAGCAGTGGGACCTTGAGGAAGGTACTTCCTATCTCTGACCCTGTGTCTTGCCTGGTGATGGAGATTATGTCTGACACTGGAGCATTTGAGGGTTCCCTGAATAAAAAGCACCGTCTGGGTTCTGGACCATCTGAGAGGTAATCAAACAGTGAAGACGGAGGCCAGATCACCCCGATCAGGGATGGAGGATGCATCAGAGGACGTGACTGCGTGTGGTGGCTGAAAGGGTTTATAAAGTTATCCCATTATTAGGCAGTTTGGCCAAGTAAGTCCAAGGCACCTATGAGTCAGATGAGGTCTCCCAAGTGAGGGGGCCCCCAGACAAGGCTCAGGACAGGCAGGAGGAGGACAAGTTGTGGTCTCTGCAGGGAGGCTCGCTCCGAGAAGGGAGGGGCTGAGGAGACTCGTCCCCAGTTCATCCATCAGAGGATTCGTCCCACTCCCCAGGTGTAGAGGCAGGCCCAGAGGCAGCATGACTCGACTTCCCTTCCTAGGAGACGGAAGAGATGCTCTCAACAGGTGCATCACAAGGCCGTGAGCTGAGGGGAAGAGGCTTATTTCAGAGCCTGTCCCATCCCTGGCATCAGAAACACATTCAATTTAAAACCTCTCTAGGTAATGCGGAGGCTCGAGTCAGGCATAACTGCACTGACCTCTACTTAATACTAAAATATATTCATTACTGGATTTGAGTTTTCAACTGTGTGGAAAAGGAGCTTCATTTGTGTGTCAGACGCCGTGCTGAGAATTTCATGGATTATTTTAGTCCATTTTCAAAGCCCCGTTAAGATTTTCTTACTTTCCCAAGATTACAGAGCTGAGAAATGACAGGTCAAGATTTAGCCCAGCAGTCGGAGCCCAGATCATCTACACCTACACCACCTAACCCCTCTCCTGTTTTCGTAGGTGGGAAAAAAATAGTATCACATTTATGTGGGAGAGAAAGTGAGAAAGCCATAGGTAGAAACAAAAGTTGGAGTCAAGAATGGTTACCTGATAAGATACGTTCCAGGTGGCCTGGAACTAATGATTAGAATATGTTGACCGTTGCTCTTTACATTTTTATATTCCTGATATCACTGGAACGAGAGGAGTAATACAGATACTTGCTATGGAAGAATTTTACTTTCCAGATGTTGATATTAAAATCCATACCCGATATGTTTCATTTTACTTTTAAGATTATGTCATGGGCTTCCATGGAAAGAGGCATTAAAATGTAAACAGCGTCAAACTGTGAGTTAAAACCAAATTCTTTCATAATACATTATTTTGGATAAATATTAACTTATCTCTGTGTCTATAGTCTTGGGTTTCTTCTGCTTTAAAATAATAAAAGAAAGCAAAGCAACCGACCCGCCCAAAAAAGTACATTTTACTGTTTTTTATATTTTGATTGAACCACGCGTTTTAAACGGATTAATCAGTGGCTTATTTGCTCTACGCAGTTAAGTATTATTGTTTTAATAACATTTTTCTCTTGTTGACACTGAGCAAAGCTTTCAAACTTTGAAATAAGTTTATATTGAAATGTAACCCCTTCATTGAAGTCTGCTGTCATCTTTCTTCAGGATAGAATTGAAAATTATATTAAAGAACAACTCATTATCATGTTAAGGTTTTTTTTAACTCGAAAAAAATGACAGGGGCTTCCCTGGTGGCGCAGTGGTTGAGAGTCCGCCTGCCGATGCAGGGGACATGGGTTCGTGCCCCGGTCCGGGAAGATCCCACATGCCGTGTAGTGGCTGGGCCCATGAGCCATGGCCGCTGAGCCTGTGCGTCCGGAGCCCGTGCTCCGCAACGGGAGAGGCCACAACAGTGAGAGGCCCGCGTACCGCAAAAAAAAAAAAAAAGACAAGTAGACTCGTTTAGTTTAACAACTAAGCAACTTTGTAAAATTTCTTTTATCACTTATAATTTTATTTTTATAGAATTATTAACAAATGGGAACTGGAGCAAAGAGATGTGATGAAACAACTAGGTACACTTATGTTTTAATGCAGAAAAGCTTAATTTCTAGAATCGACTTGCAGACCTTGTTTTAGTATAAGAAGGAAAAACGGGGATATTTGAGGTCTCCTCTATAAACAAATCCACAGACATTAAAAAGGACAACTCTTTCTTTAAAGCTGATAAATGCGTGCATTTTTGGAAAAAAAAACCAATCAAACAACAACCACTTGTTGATTTTATCATAGTATCACAGTGGTGATTGATCTGGGCAACAGTTTATTGAGTTATATCAGGACATTTTCAGAAATGCCCTTCTTTTGATAGAGAACATGTATGAAGTAAATCAGAGAATTGCCATGATTGACAGGAAATAGAAATATAGTTTAAAAAAAAATCTCCTAGGCATTACTTACAAAGCAGCATTTCTTCACAAACCAGTTACGTGAGAGTCAGTGGTTATATCCGATGTTTGGGGAGGGTTTGGGCTTCTTCTCTCCTCCTCATTTCTGCAATTTTCTGCAGACTCTTCTTTTTGCCTATCCTCTTTCCTTATTTTGCCCAGGATAGAACAGGGCACATTCATTGATAGGAGAAGCAAAGAATTAGAAAGAACCTAAAACATCTTCTCCTCTCCTCTGTATAATCTATTGTTTCTCTTCGATAACCTTTCCCACTTTTTATCTCTAGTCCTCATTCTGAAGATTTAACATGTAAAACCTCATCTGAATTACAGTTGCCCATCTTTCTTCATTATTTTTAACCCTGGCTTCCTTTTTTTTTTTGCATTACAAAGTTGACTTGTTTCTTTTATCTTTTCCCTGAACGCATTTTGCTAAAATTTTAAAAAATAATTGAGTGGTTTACTTTCTAATATCTCAGCATACAAGCCAAATTCCCTTTCCATCGTCAACTTATCTTCATTGTTCTGCAAGCATTTTGTGCCATAAATCATGATTTAGCCCCATTTGTGCTGCAGGGTTTGTAGCAACTGCCTACCTTTGGTTCAACACTGAATCAATAAGAAATTCCTCTGTTATTGGGTTATCCCACATTTCATGGTTTCTAAGACATCTCCTATCCAGTGAACATTATTAAGGTGTCTATTAGTTGCCTGAGTTTCAAGTTCATGTCTTAAAATGAGCAGGTTAGATTTAACTCCAGAGGTCCTGCCAACTATAGCATTCTCCATCGGGCCTCTACTACCTGTAAAGCTTTTAGGCTTCCTCTCTCTTCCTTAAACCCTCAACAGCTCTTCTCACACGTGACTGCCCCTCCCACGCTGTTCTTTCCCTCCTGCTGACGGGGTGTCTGCTCTCTGCGCTGCCTTTTCCATCCTTAGCTGTCTCAGTGCCTCATTGACTGTTATTGCTGCTAATGAAACAGCGGCTGCCGAACGTGCCCTTTGGGGTTTGAACATGGAAATGCTCTCCTAGGGTTTTTAATCGCTGAGACATTCTGATAGATGCCCACTTTTGTTTCTAATATTATCTTCCATGGAGTCCTTGAGTTGGAATACACAGAAATTCTGTGCAGTGCCTACATGGAGTAGAGTAGCTCACTAAACGCTTGCAGGTGTTCACTTATTAATAATATAAACAACGATAACAACTGATAGTTTTTGAGCGGTTACCGGGCATCAGCACTTGTGCAGAGGGATAATTCCATTTAATCCTCAAAACAACAGCTGGAGGTACTTTGTATTTCCCTCTCCGTTTTTTTTTTTTTTTTTTTTTTTTTTATGCGTTACGCGGGCCTCTCACTGTTGTGGCCTCTCCCGTTGCGGAGGACAGGCTCCGGACGCGCAGGCTCAGCGGCCATGGCTCACGGGCCCAGCCGCTCCGCGGCATGTGGGATCTTCCCAGACCGGGGCACGAACCCGTGTCCCCTGCATCGGCAGGCGGACTCTCAACCACTGCGCCACCAGGGAAGCCCTCCCTCTCCCTTTTATACATCCCTGTCCGACACTCAGAGCTTCAGTGACTGGACTCACGTCACACCCGTGTATTCAGTCTGACATTGTTTCTGCGAGGAGGTCATTTTCATTGGTAATTCTAACATTTCTAACTTGTCTTTAAAGAGGAAATGATTGATCTGAGTTTCAGGTATGGTTCGTCTGCGTTAGCTGTGGAACACTGTCGATTTAGGATACGCGTGTAGTATGACAATTGGAGAAGACAGCGTGGAATGAGGAAGAGATGTCCTTTCCACACAAGTGATGAGTGAGAAGGCCGGGGTTCAGTCCCTGGTCGGGGAGCTAAGATTTCACAAGCTGTGTGGCCAAAATAAAATAAAATAAAATAAAAAGACGGGGCCACTGTTTTCTGTCCGTCCACTAAGTTATCCATCCAACCATTTGACCTGGCTCACGCTGAGTGTCTAAAAACCAATGCTGTGACTTCAGACTGGAGCTTTGAGGCAGCCTAACCTCTGTTCCTGACTGGTAAACATATCAACATTCTGGGAGGACAGTGTGCCCTTACTCCATGGGAAGAGGGCACCGAAGCTCTGAGCTCAGGGCCCTCTAAGACCTTGCCCTGTGTGTCTATTTGTTTAGCGGGTCCTGATTTGTATCCTTCACCATAAAGCTGCAATGGTAAGTACAGGGCTTTCTTGAGTTCTGTGAATCATCTGAGTGAATGCTCAAACCTGAGAAGGGTTGAGGGAGCCCCTGAATTTGTAGCTGGTTGGTCAGAAGTGCAGGTGGTCTGGGGATGCCCAGACTTGTGGCTGACATCTGAAGTGGAGCAGCCGTGTTGGGGACGGTGCCCTGAACCTGTGGGCTTTGTGCTGACTCTAGGTGGTCCGTCTGTGTCAGAAACGCCCTGCAGTTCAGCGCAGGGTGAGGATGGTAACTGTCTCGTGGGGTTGTTCTTTTTTTTTTTTTTTTTTTTTTTTTTGCGGTACGCGGGCCTCCCACTGCTGTGGCCTCTCCCGTTGCAGAGCACATGCTCCGGACGCGCAGGCTCAGCGGTCATGGCTCACGGGCCCAGCCACTCCACGGCATGTGGGATCTTCCCGGACCGGGGCACGAACCCGTGTCCCCTGCATCGGCAGGCGGACTCTCAACCATTGCGCCACCAGGGAAGCCCCCTATCAGTACTTTTTAGTGGCAGAGTTGAGCATCACTTGGGAGAATGTGGAGGAGGAGCCCCGGGGCTTTATTTGGGTTCCTGTGTCCAGGCCTCAGTTCTGGACCGAACGTGCAAAGGCCTCTCGGCAGAGCGCAGGCCCTGTAGTAATTAGGGACACCCCCCCGCCGCCCCACCGTACACATTCCTGTGTTACTTGGACCAGTTCAGCAAAACAAAGCGCTTGGCACAGTTTGATCCACCTTCCTTAGAAAGTAGGTTCACACACTTCTTGGTGTGGCTACCATACTAGCTACTCATATATTATCCGATTTTTCCTTTACGTGTACTAATAAGCCCCAGGCAGTGCCTTTTGTTTACTAAATCTAGTGAGTCTAACTGGGTAGGGCTACTAGGAGCGCTGTTGTTCTCCTGAGTAAAGGGACGGATTTATCTGGTCAGCCTTGTTGTTTTGTGTCCTTCTAATACCATCCTACCTGGGACGTAAATGTGTTACCTGGAGATGCCAAGTGTTTCTGAAACCAAAGGATGAAAGTGACTTGCTGAGAATACAGAACAGGAACCTACAAGGAATCAAGGTCCTGGAAGATCTCCTTGAGGTGGTTAGCATTCCTGAGCTGTGTATTTCTGGCTTTCTTGTTTTATGAGAAAAATAACCCTTCATTTCCTTATGATACTAGCCTTAGTTTCAGACTGATGCAGCCTAATACAATACTGCCTGATACCATAGCTATTATACCCTTGGGGTGCCTTACTGGGGGTCCCATGCCCCACTCAGAAAACTTGTAGTAATGGTAATACTCTGACTCTCCAGTGTGTCTTAATGTTCCCTGTGGCTTTTTATGACCTTAACAACCTTTTAATCCAACACTATCAGAAGTTTCCTATAACTTCTGATGCAGGAAGATGGATAGAGTAACCAAATGTCCTGGTTTGGTCCAGTACTAGTGAATGCCTATTTACCTACCATAGCTATCAATAAAGCTCTCTTTCAGCTTAAAAGTGTCCTAATTGGCAATTTATACTCTACTTATGTAGAATCAGGGAACACTGGGATAAAATTTCTTGTGTGCTTTCATTTCAGATGAATATTTTAAAGAAAGTAATTCAATGGACAGTTATTTCAACACTGCTAATTCATATTGCCGTTTAGAGTATAAAGGGCTTTTGCATCTAAAACCTCATTTGATATATGTAAAATTCTTTCTTTTAGGAATAAATTCTACAAGACATCCAACCTGTTTCCTAATCAAATATTATGACTACATTGCTAAAAATCTGAAGAATGTAGCTACGAAGTTTTGCTAAAGCTGTCAGTCAATTCCCTAAGAATTTACGCTTAGGAAGGGATTCTATAGTCTAGTAGGGGACAGAGAGAAATGTCAGAATATAGGGACATAATGAGACGTTGAGAATTGTTTAACCTAGTTTCAGTTTAAACCATTCACACTGTCCCTCAAACATTGTTGGGCAGTTAGACAGCCCTCCAATATTGGTTGAGAAGTAGACTCTCTTTGGGTGAAGGTGGAGGGAAAGGGTAGACATTCCATTTCTATTTCTTTTCTACATTGGAAACAGCTCCATTGATGAGCATACACTACCTTTTAAGGTGGCTTGTTCCATCCACTGCTGCATACCCTCATTATTTTCTTCTCTTGTGTTATAGACTGAGTGTGAGTGTGAGTGTGTGTGTGAGTGTGTGTGTGTGTGTGTGTGTGTGTATTATGGTGCTTTTGTGCTGCCAACTTAAGTAAGTTTTATCAAATGATATCAAATTTACTTATTAAAAATGTCTGAAAAATGCAGTATATCATTAAACATCTCTTTGATTTAAATAAATGATAACGTTATTTCATATAAATATCATTCATTATATACCTATTCAGCAAAATAATTGCATGCTAGCGAGTCACTTCTAGCAAATGTAACTCTTGACATACTTAGAGACTCCCTTCGTAATGCATAGAGCTTCTGGATTAAACTTAATTTAGAGATTTTTAAAAATTTCTTTGCAAATATCTGTTGAAAACTACTAAGATGAATGAGATGTCTTAAAAACAATATAATTTCCAATCCAACCACAAGCGACACGTTGAAATTTTTATTTATGTTTTAAAGACAAGTAATAGTTCACCAAAATGGTTTTTTAAATTGTAAGTATCTTCTCTTACAAAAACTAAAGTCATTTTTTGGGGGGGCCAAAGATAGCAATTAATTCAAAACTCTCTAAGAACCGTTTCATTCAACATCAATCTTTGGATCATTATTTTATTTTATTGATGAAGAGAAACTGCAATTCCCTTTAAAAAATAAGTTATGTACCTGTGTTCCTAGGATTAAAATTGAGAACTATCTATTTGGTCCATTACTTTAACCACCAAAATAACTGAGTCACATATGCCATTTCTTCACATTTGTTTCTATTAAATTTTTTTCCCTGATTGGCCTAATATATCTCAATATAGTCAATTTTATTTGTTTTCTTTATTTTTCTAAAATTGCTTTAGTTATAATGGGCCATAACTGTCGTCTTCATTAGTTTTATTATGTTCCTGCTTCGATTTTCAGAAATAAAATCCTAGTTCCTACAGGCACATTTGCTCTGCATGAAATGCTTTTTATGTTTATAGAAATAAGTAAGTCTTGAATAAATTCAGTGGAGTTTAGAAATCGGGTGTCTGCTGGTATAGTCCATCTAATTTCTTCCTCATCAAGTTAAAATTATCTCACCTGCATTAATCTAAAGTACCCTTTAGATTTCATAGCTCTTTCATTTTCTTTATGTATATGGAGTCTGCCTTGCCAAAAGCCCTCTTTTAGAAAATATACTATTCAATCCTGTTTTTTTCCTCTCTTGCTGATAAATGTCTAGCCCTAATAATTACTTTTTTAATAATCAGAATATTTTCTTCCTTGAAGAAAGTGTGGAAAGTGCAGAATAACATCTAGAAGCATGAAAATAATCTCTCATTAGTGTCGAAGAAAAATTGCACCAGAAAAGTTAAAGATACAGGAAAGACTTTATTCAAGAATATAGCAGTAGGGAAGAAATACTGAGCTCAGCTCCCTGAAACTAAAGGCCAGAAAGCTTGTCAGCGCTGGGCTTAGAGGAAAACTGCTGAAGGAAATCATGCAGGGGTTGGTCAGAGTGATGAGGCCTGAGTTTGCTCACTGGTGTTTATGGAAGTTAGGCTCCTGGCCTCCCACAGAGACTGGGAGACAAGCGCTCCATCTTTCATGGTGATTGCTTCTCAAAAGGGTGGCTCTCAGGTCCTGGAGAGAGAATCCCCGGGTTGTAAGCCTGTGTGTGGGGGGCTTACATCTCAAAGGGGCGGAGAAAACAATTTATAACTGTAAGTTCTTTAAAGTAAGTTCTCTATGAAGGGAGAGGTCAGGGCTGTAGCGTGGAGAGAAGCTTGTCTAAAGTTCAGTTAAGACTAGTCCTCCTTCCGCATTAGTCCACCTTTTTGGTGCAACTACTGTCTATTCATTGGGCATATTTCTTTGTATCCTGTATATGTTTCTTCTTGTTTATTAAGTTGAACTCTTCTTCTTTCTATATAATTACAAGTTTTAAAAAAATTAATCTTATATCATAAATATTTGGCCATAATTGATAAAGTTTTAATGATTATTAAAATACCAATGATTCCTTTAAGATTATTCCTTTTTCTAGAAGAATAGCATTTTAATACATGTTTATATTCTACAAATGGATAATCAGTGATAATTTAAATATATAGAAGTTAACATATGAATGTTATTGTTAATCACAATGATTTTGGATGAAACGTGTTTCATGTAAAAGTTAGAATAGAAACCTAAAGAAAAATTGTTCCACATGAATGAGAGTATCTGTAACCAGCTGCTTGCACTTATTGTTAGTAGTAGATCCTAGAGGGTATAACCTATGACATTAGCGAGTATACATGGTTTTTCAAAATGCAGGTGAAAAAGCATGTAAAGAGAGATTATGTGTTAGCATCGTAGAACTGTAGGACTTGAAATGCATTCAGATATTCTAGTTTCCGCACTTAGCAAAGGTGGAACTGTGGGGAGATTTTGAAGTTCTTAGAAGGTCAGGTAGTAGCCAAATTGAGGTAAAAACTGACTTAGAATGAGGTCACTGTATTCCTGGACCAATCTTCTTTTCAAGTGTATCTTTCAAGGAGCCTGCTATTAACACTGCGATTAGATTTGGGATACAAAAGGAGTATTTCAACTGTTTTAGTAGACTCACCAGTTCTTCCTTTTAGAAATCCTTTATAGTAGATTTGACTTATTTTATAAGCTATCTTTCTGGTTTTTACCTTGACTAATCTAACTTCTGCTTTATTAATTGCTGTACACTCAGAAGATTCAGAATTTGCAAAACCTCTCTTTAGTTTTTTTGTTATTGTTGTTGTTTGCTTTTTAATTTCTTGGCAATGCAGAAAAGGGAGACGGTTGGTCTAAGGGGAGATAAGGAGGGAAATATTTCGGTAGGTGTGAGGGTGGACTTTTAGATGTAGGCAGTGTGATGCGGTGGTTGAGAACACAGACACTGAAGCTCAAGTCCCAGCTTCGCTGCTGCTCACTGTGTGTCCAGAGCATGTTCTCCTCTCTGGCCCTCAGTTTACTCATCTACGGAATGGGCATAAATATAATGTATACCTTATGGTATTGTTGTTAAAGAGTTAATGTGTGTGTAGTACTTAGAACAGAGATGGTCATACCTTCAGTGCCATCTAATTATTAAAGTGATTTGCAAGTGTTTTACTCAAATTATAGTAAATATCAGAGAACCGCAACTGTCTTCAAATAGCGGAAGGGCTCTCACGTCGAAGGGGCACAAGGCATGTTGCTGGAGCTCCAGGTGTGATGAGTAGAAGGGCGAGTCGAGAGGCCTTGTTCCAGTGTTGCTCAGGGAAGAAATACAGCCTCTTTGAAGGTTGTAAAGACCTTATTACTTGATGGTGTTCAAGCAGATCTGGATGTGAGCATTTTTAAGCATTCCCTTTATATAGTGAATTTTTATTTATTTTTATTATTAATTAATTTATTTTTTTTTGCGGTACGCGGGCCTCTCACTGTTGTGGCCTCTCCCGTTGCGGAGCACAGGCTCCGGACGCGCAGGCCCAGCGGCCATGGCTCACGGGCCCAGCCGCTCCGCGGCACGTGGGATCCTCCCGGACCGGGGCACGAACCCGCGTCCCCCGCATCGGCAGGCGGACTCCCAACCACTGCTCCCCCAGGGAAGCCCTGTAGTGAATTTTTAAAATGAATAATATAGCATTGGGAGGGACGCCCACCGTGGGCCGTGAGCCGCCTCCACCTTCTTGCCCAGTTGGGCACTCTGCAGGGCACATGCAGTTAGTCACGCCAGCTGCCGGACGCCTGGAGGAGACCGCAGCGCCGAGGCCCTGGCTTCTCGTCCGCTGGGCACAGTGTGCCGCTTGCCCAAAGAGTTCTTGCTTCTTGCCCAGTTCTCTCTCCTACAACACGACAACGATGCACGAAGTGTAGCCGTCCACTTGGGTCCATCTGTGTTGCCCGCTCCCGCCCCCCATGGCACGGGGGGCAAGGAGAACTGGTGCACACGGGCAGCGTGGATTCTGTCTGCTGTGAGCAGTAAGTCCTACGTCTGTTATCCCAGCACCTCTCGTCTTCTGCGTCTGTCCATACAAGAGTAATAGGCTGACCTGTTAGCTTGTAAGTAGATCCCCAGAAACTTAAGCTAATACTGTTGCCTGCTTATTACCAGGGTCGTTGAGCTAAGCCCTTGATGCGCGCTATGTTGGTAACCTGTCACTCCAGGCCTGTTTTTCAGTGGCTTTTACAGAATGGTTATGTAACCAGCCCGAGGTGGCCGAGCCACGCATCAAACTTCGTAGCTTTTCTGACTCAAAAATGTATGCTTGTTGCAGCTCTACTATACCATGCCGCCTCTTTTTAATATATGATCCCCAGCCCTGTTGCCTACTTGAAAATACCGTCACTGACTACAAAACATCGTCATGCAGAGTTCAGAGGAAGTAAACTGACCTCACGTTTCTGTAAACGTGTTCTGCAGCTATTCCCGATTTTGCCTCAGACCTGGACCTAGTTCAGCCCGTTCGTTAGTCTGTCTTTATTCCCATTTTCCTAGACTCCAGCACGGCTGGCAGGTGGCACAGAGACGGGCTGCAGAGCAGTGAATGAGGCTTGTGGTTCCTGAAGGAAGTCCTTCAAATTATTCTCTTCTTCCCCATCAGGGTTAATCTAAAACAATCATTTTTATTCCTATAGACTAACAGCCAGAGATTGAAATAAAAATACATTGGTAGTGGCATAAAACATGCAATATATCAGAATACATCTAACAAATTATTTGCGAGATTTTAATGCTGAAAACTACAAAATAACTGATGAGAAAGTTAATGAAGATCAAAATAAATGGAGAAGAAAAAAAAAATAAATGGAGAAATATACTGTGTTTATGGATGACAAAATTTGGCATTGTTATTAGGTAAACTCTCCCCAAATTAACTTATATTTTGAACACAAGGCTAATCAAAATTCCAGAAATTTTTATAAAAACTGACAAATAGATTCTAAAATATATACGAAAATGCTAAACCTCAAATGGCCTCAATAATTTTGAAAAAGAAAACAAAGTTGGAGGACTCACATTGCCTGATTTCAACTCTTACTCTGAAAGCACATTACTCAAGAAAATGTAATGTTGGTGTAAGAATAGGCTATTATATCAGTGGAATACAATGGAGTGTCCTAAAGTAGGCCTGCACATATATGGTCAGTTGATTTTCAATAAAGGTGTCCAGGTAATTGGATGGGGACAGATGTTCTTTTCAAAACTGATGCTGGAACATTTGGACAGCAATACGAAGAAATAATGAAACTCGACCCATATACAGCGCCATATAAAAAAAGCCACTCATAATGAATTGTAGACCTAAGTGTGAAGCATAAAACTATAACATTTCTGGAATAAAACCTAGGAGAAAACCCTACTGACCTTGGGTTTGGGAAATAATTTTTAGATAAGATACAAGAGGCACAAACCATAAGAGAAAAAATATTCCTTGAAACTTACTGTTAAAAAAATAAAAAGACAAGATACATACTGGGAGAAAATATTTGCCACATGTGTATCTGATAAAGGACTTGAATCTAAAATATATAAACTCAATAATATGACACCAAAGAATCCAGTAAAAAAAAAGGAGATTTGAACTTACACTTTACCAAAGAGGGATTCTTGTGTCAATAACCACACTGAAATGCAAATAAAAGCCACAGGGAGAAGCCACTAACACACCCACTGGAATGGATTAAAAAAACAACAAAAAAGACAAGTTCTGTCAAGGATGTGAAGCAAGTAGGACTCCAGCCCACGCATGGGGGAAGCACCAATGAATGGTTCAGACCCCGAGGAAAGTTTGGAGTCTCTCCTAGGTACACAGCCAAGATAAATGAAAGCATATGTCATACGTCACCACAAACACCTGTGCGTGAATGTGTATAGAAGCTCCATTCACAATTGACAAAAACTGGACAAACCCAAACGTTTGGTGAATGGGCAGCCAAAGTGCAGTGCATCCCACAGGAAGACACTACCCAGTGATAAACAACGACAAACTTGATACATGCAGAAGCATGAATGAATCTTAAAGACATGTTAAGTAAAGGAAGCCAGGAACAAAAGGCTACATGCTCTGTGATTTCTTTCACATGACATTTTAGAAAAAGCAAAACTATAGTGAAAGAAATAATTAGCCATGGTTACAAGGGGCAGGGGGTTTGGGGAAATAATTGACTTCAAAGGGCACGCACAAAGAGCCATTCGGGAGTGACAAAAATTCTATGTGTTGCTGATTATGTGGGTTACACAAATGTGTATACATATATATAACCAACTATATATAATTATGTGTATGTAGACAAAACTCATGCAACTCTACATCTACAGAGTGAATTGTACTATTTGTAAATACCTCCATAAAACTGAAATTTTAAAAAAACAACAAAATGCATTAAGCTTTAATTAGAATCACAACTACTATTGTAAGATACATGAAATAATTATGTTTCTATATATTGCACTTGATTAAATATGTATGTATTTCTGCTTTATGGTCACATTTAGGAAAGTACATTTTTAAATTTTACTGTACTAAAGTGTTACAATACAAATTAAACATTCGGATTGTGTTTATTTTTTATGAACTTGCCTTTCTTTTGGCAACAGTGTCTACGGAAGAACAAAAAATGAAGCAGGTTTTATTTTACTTTTTTGCCTAGCCTGAGCTGTAAAGGAGTAATAAAACTTACTGTTTGTAACATTGCAGTCCTTAAGCACGTCGTTTGTTTTTAATTCCCCTATTATCATTTCTTCACAAACTCTTAACTATTGTCCATGATTCTATAACATTAAAATCCTGTATGAACAGTATTTTACTTAATTGTAGAATTTTGCCTTCACTTGTTTGCATTCATTCACATTTAAATATTTTGTTTAGTTCAATCATGCATTTCCACCTTAGCTTTTCAATTGCTCATTGATTTGTCTGTTAAGTCATATATCCATTCATAAACATTTTCTTCTCAGGTTGAAGTGAATATATTTTTTCTTTTAAAGGTGAAATTGAACGAGATCTGGAGCTAATAGAAACGTTTACAGATTTCTCATTGATTCTACCTGCAGTGTTGACACTGTTTCTTATCTGAATTAAACAACTTTCTATAATCAGCTCTCCGGTCATGGTAATTTTTGATTGATATGGCAATGTTAGAAGACTAATCATAGCATTGATTTTTTTCCTCCAGCAGCCCCCTGGCATTGCCAATTGCCAAGCAAGACAGTATGCTGGAAAAAGACATTATGTTCAAAGATGCAACAAAAGGTCTGTGCAAGGGACAATCTCAGGACAGTACTCCCGAAAATACCACCGTGAATGGCCCCACCAAACCTGATCAGGTAACTACACCCTTATTGCAGGTCTGCTAGTGTTGCATCCTATTACATCATGCCTTAAAGTCCCAACTTTTCAAAAACAAACACCTACTAATTTCAATTCAAATAAAAATTAATGAGTGCAAATGTTAATAATTGGTTTGAAATTGCCATATATCAATTGTTATGGTATTACACTGACCATTAACAAACTTAACTGCTATGTGTTTTTACAAGGATTTGAATTTTATAGTCTTGATTTACCAGGAACGGAAGTTCAGCCAATACGTTAATTCCTGAATATTTCCGCTTATGTCATTAGTCATCATTTTGATTTTTATGTAGGTAGTTTTCTGTTTCTTACAAATATCAAACGTTTTACGTAACAAGAAGGACAAACCAGTCACTGAGTCATTTATCCTTAAAAGCAACTGTGGTGGTGTTTTGTGTGTGTGTGCCTGTGTGCCTCAGTGTCCAGGTGATCAGAGATCACTTTGAGGAGCTTTAGAAATTAATGTATTTTTTGCTATCATTCCCACAGAAATAAATGAGTTTTATATGTTTCATGTTTTATAAATGGCAGAGTAATTTTCTGAATGTCACAGTAATCCCTGAAAATGTTTTGTTTCACCGTGTCTAATTTTGAATGTTTTAAGGACAATTTATTGAGGTTTTCTAAAGATTCTCTTTTCAAAATTTAAATTTCATTATTTTTTGTTATTTTCAAATAACAAATTATTTTTGTAATTTTGAAAGACTTTTAAATTTTAGTAGGTATACTCATCAGCTCAGGCTGCCGTAACAAAATACCACAAACTGGGTGGCTTGAACAATAGAGATTATTTTCTCACAGTTCTGGAGACTGGAAGTCTAAGATCAAGGCTCTGGCTGATTCAGTTTCTGGTGAATGTCTTCTTCCTGGCTTGCAGATGGCTTCTTTCTCTTCACATGGTAGACAGAGAGAAAAAACAACCTATCTGGTGTCTTTTATAAGGACACTAATCCTATAGGATCAGGGCCCCACCCTTATGACCTCATTCAACCTTTATAACTTCTTAAAGGCCCCATCTCCAAACAGTGTCACAAGCTGCTTAGAGCCTCAACATATGAATTTGGGGGGACACAATTCAGTCCACAGTGGTAGGCAATTGAGTGTTAGGTGAAATTTAAGGCAAAGCTTTTTCTTAACTTTTTTTAAAGGTCCTATGAACTTTCTGTAAACTTAAATACATATTATTAAGTGAAAGGGTCCAATCTGAAAAGGCTACATACTATATGATTCTATTATTTGACATTCTGGAAAAGGCGAAACCATGGAGATAGTAAAAATATTAGAGGTTACCAGGGGTCGGGGCAGGGGAATAAATAGGTGGAGCACAGGGAGTTTTTAGGGCAGTGAGACTACTCTGTATGACACCGTAGGGGTAGATACGTGATATTATACATCTGTCCAAATCCATAGAACGTACAACACCAAGAGTGACCCTGATGTAAACTGTGGGGTTTGGATGATGGTGATGTGTCAGTGTAGGGTCGTCAGTGGTAACAGAGGTACCACCCTGGCGAGGGATGTTGAAAGCCAGGAAGGCTATGCATGAGTGGGGCCAGGGGTATATGGGAAATTTCTGTACCTGCCTCTCAATTTTGCTGTGAATCTAAAATAACTCTAAAAAATAATATCTTTTAAAAAGTGAGAGGACATTCACAGCATAACGTCAAGTGTAATCCTTGCTGAATGACTTTTCAGTTTTTAATGTATGGTCTTTATAATTGTATCCTAGACATTAAAAGCAGCTGTAATCATGTTCTGTTGATCTGGTATTAAACAAGGAGAGGCTAGTATTCAGGTTTCATGAGCATATATTATCTGTGTAATATTCACTCACATCTCCCACTGTGTGCATCATTCATTCTTGGTCATGAGGTGCTTGGATTCTCGGCAGGGCTGTCCTCACTCACACTTCACAGGAGGGCTTTACAAAAGCCTTGTCAAAGCAATAAAGTTCCCATTCACATTTTAAAGAGAAACTCATTGTGTAGAATTCAAGTTGAAACAAAACCCACAGCATCTCTCCTTTCAGATTTTTAGAAAATGTAGGCCTTATCAAACGGTAACTCCGTACATGAATATTCAGGACTTGATTTAAACTTTTTTTGGTTCTGATAGTCACCAAAATCCACATTCGTTTTATAATATCTCTGAGAATGTAGAATTTTTCTTAAGATGCTTAAAAATGTGCGACATTCTTCCTTCTCTTCACCTTTTGTTCTGTCTTTGGCCCATTCCTCCTCTCCCCTGTCCTCTTCCATTCTCTTCCTGATTTCCTAACTGCTTAACTTCTTCTTAACCTTCCTCCCTCTCTTCTTTCCTTTCACAGTATATTTATTTAAATTTGGTTCCAGCTTAAAATTCAGGTCAAATTTTTATTCCATTTAGCGAAGGCATGTTTTCCTGGGAGTAAAGAGACAGGAGGATGGAGTCAGGCAGATTTGCTCTGGCTCAGGTCTGCTTCTGGAGCTCTGTGACTCTAGAAGCCCCTTAATCTCACTAAGCCCCATCTGTAAAATGGGAACATAGTACTTACCTTATTTGGTTGTTTTGAAGATGACAAAAGACTAAGGCTATAAGGTGACAGCACAATTACCAAGAACAAACAAAAACTCAGCAAGACATATTTATTGTTTTTATTACTGTTATTTATATTGACTGTAAGGTTTTGCCACAGTGGTTGAATCCTCTATCCACTAATTTATCTGCTCTTAATTCATGTAATTCCAGTCGACACTGGGTTTTCTTTTTTTCAATGTAAGTATAGATTATTTTAAAAAAATAATATAAAATAATCCTTTCAGAGCTTACAAATGCTTTCACCTATAATACCTTTTTTTGAATTTTATTTATTTTTTATACAGCAGGTTCTTATTAGTTATCTATTTTATACATATTAGTGTATACATGTCAATCCCAATCTGCCCCCCAACGCTTTCCCTCCTTGGTGTCCATGTTTGTTCTCTACATCTGTGTCTCTATTTCTGCCCTGCAAACCGGTTCATCTGTACCACTTTTCTAGGTTCCACATATAGGCATTAATATACGATATTTGTTTTTCTCCTTCTGACTTACTTCACTCTGTATGACAGTCTCTAGATCCATCCATGTCTCTACAAATGACCCAATTTCGTTCCTTTTTATGGCTGAGTAATATTCCATTTATATATGTACCACATCTTCTTTATCCATTCGTCTGTCGATGGGCATTGAGGTTGCTTCCGTGACCTGGCTATTGTAAATAGTGCTGCAGTGAACATTGGGGTGCATGTGTCTTTTTGAATTATGGTTTTCTCTGGGTATATGGCCAGTAGTGGGATTGCTGGGTCTTATGGTAGTTCTATTTTTAGTTTTTTAAGGAACCTCCATACTGTTTTCCATAGTGGCTGTATCAATTTACATTCCCACCAACAGTGCAAGAGGGTTCCCTTTCTCCACACCCTCTCCAGCATTTTTTGATTGTAGATTTTCTGATGATGCTCATTCTAACTGGTGTGAGATGATACCTCATTGTAGTTTTGATTTGCATTTCTCTAATAATTAGTGATGTTGAGCAGCTTTTCACGTGCTCCTTGGCCATCTGTATGTCTTCTTTGGAGAAATGTCTGTTTAATGTCTTCTGCCCATTAATCCCCAAAATTCTACTGTGGGCAAGTTATAATTCACTTTTGCTAGTTAACTGACTCTCAAGTTTCAAATTGAGTATTTAAACCGATCAAACTCAAACTCAAGAAAGTTAAACAAATTGCCTAGAGTCACAAGTGTTTCTTTTCTGCTGTATCCAGTGCTCTTTGGAGACACGACAGCAAGCTCCGGGTTCATTTCCCAGAGCCCTGCTGCCCTGTGACAGTTCTGTGCACAGGAGAGAAAGTGTGTGTTCCATGGCTGCATGTGCATATAGGGATTTTGAAGATAGGTGATGGTTCTCTTTCTGTAGTCCTCGGACATACCAGCATCCAGGTACACAGAAGTGTAAATTCTCAGCAAACAAAGGACCTGATATATTGCACTCTCTAAGAAACATCTCATAGAATGCAAAGCAGGTAAGAACAAGGTGCTGTGCAGGCACGGTGATGGGCTTCAGCTTTGGGAAGCTTAATATATATATATTTTTTTGTGGTACGCGGGCCTCTCACTGTTGTGGCCTCTCCTGTTGAGGAGCACAGGCTCCGGACGCGCAGGCTCAGCGGCCATGGCTCACGGGCCCAGCCGCTCCGCGGCATGTGGGATCTTCCCGGACCGGGGCATGAACCCGTGTCCCCTGCACTGGCAGGCGGACTCTCAACCACTGCGCCACCAGGGAAGCCCGGGAAGCTTAATATTTTCTCAGATCATCACCCCTTTCCCTGTAGGACCATCCCGGTCAGCTCGTTCTTTTCTAATTTCTTCTTTCCTCTTCTTTCATACCTACTTCTTTCTTTCCTGCAAACAGCCTTTCCCCAGAATCTTCTTGCTCTTATCCCAATTGTCAGACCTTCTGTCTGCCCACTGAATTTCTGGTTCCTGGACATATACTACTTATGTCCTAGAGAGAGAAAACACAACCAAACACAACAGAACAAAACAGGAAATTTGACAGCACTGAAAGCGGTGTTGGCAAGTGGAGACGAGGAATCAGTGAATTCAGAGTATTTCCAAGGTGTAAATTCCTTTTGGGTCTTGAAACATTTCTCAAAGTGTTTCTCTAATTTCTTCCTGACTTTCTATTCTGAATTATGTCTGTTTTGTGTTTCAGATTTCTATTTTTGGAAATGTATACATATATAGAGAGAAATGTATGTATATATATATGGATATTTGTATATCTTCATAAGAACCATAATGATCAATCCTAGCGAAGATGTTAAGTTTTGTTTTTGTTTTTGTTTTTTACATATTTATCCCGTCTCTGTTTTGACTGTTGTCATAATTGTTTGGGCGACACTGGTAGCATACACAACTGAGTCTACAACTCTAACATAAAAATATTCACAGACATATTATCAGCTGTCACAGTGCTTTAGGAATCTTTAGAAAGAATGTGCCCCTTGCTTAAGACTGATTATCAAAGCTTCATTCCTGATCATTTTGGAATCTGTTATGCTAACTACAAGGAATTCTTCCCTTGATCTACCCTAACACTGTATTTTCACGTTTGGTTACTACAAGCAGGCTGGGAAGTCTTCACATTTTTACTGTCAGCCTAGTGGTACTTTCTCTAACCCGTGTAGCAGCTGTGACTGGAGATGAAAAGCCTCAAGAATTCCAAAGATATGCCGCAATAGCTCTTTTAGCCTTGTTGGAACAAACATGAAACTTCTGTTAGTGCGATCTCCTGCTTTTTTTTTTAACGTGCATGCAGAAATTTGCCTTGAGCTCCCGAGAGCTGTGGATATACTAGGAATTTTATTATCTTAGCGCAAATCGTTCCTTCCGAAGGAAGAAAAATTCCTGCTCTTGGTTTTTCTCCTTTTTGTGATTGCTTTGGGAGTCCAATACGTATGCCAACTTGCGAGAGACCTTTGTCTATATAAATAAAACTAAACGTTGCCCATTTCTGACTTGTAAATAATAGATTTTTATTTAATTTAAATATTTCAGATTTACCTTTTTTTGGGGAAATACTGTCCAGTTTTTCAACTCTGTCACTCAAAATAAAATGGAGTAGGAAAGCAGTGTCTTTCTTTCTGACAGAATCATCTTAATCTCACACTACCTGAAACTTAGGAGTAATGTAGAACAGAAGAAGATTCACAAGCCAGAATTCTAGAGGCTACTTTTAAGTTCCAGTGCCTCCCTCCATGTATTCAGAAACTGAAGTCCAGGCACACTGCTTTCCTCCCGTTCCAGTTTCGTGATAGGAGTTTTCCTTTAGCTTTGGAAACACTGAAAAACGTGAGCTTTTCAACAGCTGGTCTTAAAAAAGACTCAGCACAGTTCAGAGCTGTCTAAATCAGACTTCATGATTGGAGGGACGTGGGGTCACATGCAGGTTGTGTGTGTAGGTGCGTGTATGAGTGTGTGCCCTGGCTGGTGGGTATAGAACAGAGATTCTCACCTGAATACATTTCTGTGACTGTTGAATTTTTTGTTCCTTACAAGTGAACCATTTCATCTTTTAGTAACAGTTTCGAATTCATGTGGTCTGTAAACTTTTGACATGTAATTGAAAATGGAACAAACAACTGTGAAGACAGTTGATTGGAAAGCAATTAGGATTGATCTTACCTATTTTTCCCCCAGGTCAAGCTGATACCTCCCGCTCCGAACGATGACCTGGCAACGCTCAGCCAGCTTACCGACAGCAGCCTGCTTTACGAAATTCAGAAGCGCTTTGGGAACAATCAGATCTATGTAAGTGCCCTTGAAATTGCCTTTCGCACTGCTTTTGTCTTGCTGCGTATTTTCACCCGTCAGTGCTGCAGATACGACAAGGAAGGGGCTCATTGTTACTTCTGGTCATGCTGAAAGCTTAAGGTGGATTTCTCAGAGTTTGGGTCAATTCTTCTGATTCAGTTAGAAGGCAGTTTCTGCAAAGATTCACATTTCAGGGTTGTTAAGAGAAAGTTGGAGCCCTGAGGGTAGACAACTTTCCTCTCGTCATGTTTGCTGGAGAAGATCTTGCTAGAACCAGCAGGATCTGCAGATCACTTATAAAAATGCTGTTTCTTTCATCTGCTTTAACTCAGCCTCCTAGATCTGGAGAACGAAGCCTAAGAGGAAAAGCTAAGTGTGCGTGAGGGATGCTTCTCTATTTGCATGAAAGAAAAACTGTTGTTCTTCTAAATTTTCAGGAAATGTCTTTGTCTAGTAAATAATTTATATACACATCTCTGATAATAGCATACAAATGTATGACTTAGATGGCAAACAGCACGGAGAATTGATTTGCTGTGGTTCTCTTCTGGTTTATACGTGTTATTTCTTCCAATACGTATATCAGTTTTGACACTATGCACTCTCAATGTCTCTCTCTCTCTCATTGATTTTGTTAAATTCATCTCAGAGCAATTCAATCAGAATGTCTATAGAGACATCTGACTATGCATATGTGTGCTATCCCTTTTTGATAACACCCGTTATTTTTCCTACTCTGCTGAGAAACTGATGAAGTAATTTTCATGTAAATGTGAAATCAGAGATTTCTTTACAAGTAATAAATTGTCAGGTGCTGATTAACCCATGAACATTCAGTGCAGTGTCTTAATGATGGGATAAATTGCCCGCCACTGTAAATACACTTAAACTTAAATACTTCTGTCGAAATTAAGGGGATGGAGTCATCAGCAGAAAGTGGTGAAGCCTGATTAGTTTGGTCTGTTACTGCCCTGTTGCTTTTGTGTTGTTTTTGTTCTCTTGTCTCTCCTTTTCCAGCATTGTGTTGATTCTTCTTCATTTTAACTTCTTAATCACATTATCCGCAGACCGCTGCTTGAATAGTTTCGATTTCTCTTATTTCTTTCATGCTTTTCAAGTGGCTTTTTATCTCCCAAGATCTACTACTCTGCATCCCAGCGGGCACCATCCTCATCATCTTTTCTCCAATAGCCTCCTGACTTTCTAGAGGAAACTTCATAATGAACCAGAGTCATTTTCGTAAAGAACAAATGCAGTCTCGAAACTCCCAGTCTTAAAACTTTTCTGAGGCTTGTCATTTTTCTTGCAAGGACAGCCACAAGCCGTATGCACGATCTGGTCCCTAAACACTATCATTGATGATTCCTAGTCACTGGTCACTGCCAGGGATTCCCCTTAGACTGTCTTTTTTTCCATAAAGTTCTCTTTCTACCTCCACATAGTACACAGTTGTATAAACTCCCACTCAATACTTCTTCAGTCTTCAAGTAAACCTTCCCAGAACTTCCAGATTAAGTCACTGTGGACCATCTTTCTGTAGCACACTTCTCACCGCTTGTGATTATAAACCTCGGTGGTGGTTTGACTAGCGTCTTGCTGCCATGCCAGACTCTGAGCTCAGGGGGAACAGGACCCCTGCTGGTCTTGCACTTCCTCATCTGAAATGACAACTACTTCCCACCTGTTTATCCGAGTCATGTCGCAAACCCCACACAGAGAGACCACCTTCGTAGACTCTCTTTGCTAACTCTACTGGGTTTCTCTCTCTACCTGGATAATCAGAATTAGGGTTCCCTGCTTTGCTAAAGTTCATATAAAATACTGTTAAAAAACAAAATTCAACTGAGTAAATTTTAGTGATCTAATTGGCTTTATTGAATGATTCATGAATTGGGCAACACCCCACCTAGCTAGCAGAGGGGAGCTCCGGGGGCCACAGAAAGGGAAGGGTTTTAAAGGCAAGATAAGGAAGTCATAAAAAATATTGCTTCAGGCTTAGGTAACTACCTGTGGGGAACAGAGGGGTCTATGTAGCAATTACCTCATCACCTTTTGGGGAATGGAGAGGGGCATGTGACGTATTACCTTACTGGTACCAAACAGAAAATTCCTGACTGTCTGGTCAAGACCACATTTCTGGGGGAGGTGGCAGCTTCAGTTAGGTTAGGTATTACGCCCCTGTCGGTTAGCCTGGCCTAGCATACGGGACTCTGTTTTGGGCCTGTGGTTTTCTTTTTGAGGATATAAACTTTTCACTGTGTGAGGCATGATTTCCTCTTCTGTACACCTGAAATATTGAACAGCTGAACTACCTAGGATCAATTTTGTAATGAGTGCTCCAAGTTACGGCATTTGAATTTGCCTTTAATGGATAGACAAGCAATTTAAACGTTATTGATTGAATAGTAATAGGTGATTCTCACAGTGTATTCTCTGGACCACTGGATATGTGAACTTCTTATTACCAGTCTGCCCTCAGAGTAAGCTTTTAGAAACTCTTATAGCAATTTAATGGTTTAATTTCTTTCTGTTGAATCTCATAAGAATCAAGCCTTGCTTTTTGTATGTCTTTGTCTTTTTCAATTTCATTTTTTATTATGTTTTGCGGAAGTATTAGTCCACAATGAATTGGAAATAAAAGTGTTCCCTCCCCACAAATACAAAAGCACTAGTTTAGTAGATGTTTCAACATTAAAATATTCCAATTTGGTTGTCCGATCCCAACATGCCCCTCCCATCTCCGTTAATGACAACGTCTTTCTTTCAGTTTTCAGGCCAAAATGACTGGAAGAGTATTGGTGCTTCTTTTTCTTACATACCCCACATGCGATTTTCCTGCCAATCTCGTCAGCCCTACCTTCAAAATGCAGACAGCATACCACCTCTGCTGCTGCTATCGGGGCCCATCAGCGCCCAAGAGAAAACATTTCAGCTGAATTAACTGTTTAACCAGGGTTTTCATCTCTTTTTGCTATAGTCTGATTTGTTATATAAGATGATCTTTCGGAACAAGCTGCTCTTTTAACTGAGTGTATAGCATCCCATCTGGATATCAGATTGGGAAGTTTCCCTCCAGTCTGTAGGAGTAGGAAGTTCCCGAACCATCAAACAGAAAGTGAATTGCAGGTAATGTGATATTCACTCACCAGGAAGTGCACAGAATAAATAACGTTTTTAACGTTCAAGTAATAGTTTTATAAACTATTTTTATCACAAAATATATTTTCAGATAGTCCCGAATTCCTTCAATATTTAGGCCCCCCCAAAATTGTATCTCCATATAAAATGCATTTTAGGGTAATTTTATTCTATGTTAATGTTCCTCATCTTTCTTAATTAACAGATTTCTCAATTCTTCCTCAATCTACTTTCTGTCTTCATTTTTCTTCTCTGGAATTTAAGACTAATTTTCAGATACTTCACTAATAAGGTTCCCCTTTGGTTCAATTATTTCACTTTTATTTCCTTCCTCCTTTACTTGGCTATAAAATACTGGCCAATCCTTCTTTTAAGTGAATGCTGTCATGCATTCTGACATATAAAGAGAATAATGCACAGCTCATTAAAGTACTGCTTCCTGAGTTTTTATTTGGTGACCACACCTATGTAACCAGCAGCTTCATAAAGAAAAGGAGGGTAAGAAGCTCCTTCCCCAGTTTACTGTAATCATTACAAAAGTTTCTGGCATATACGCTTATGGATTAGTTTTGAATTTCTTTTAATTTTGTATAAAAGGAATCATCCGGTATATTCTTGTTTGTGTGTGTCATCTTTCATCACCATTACGTCTCTGATACTCATCTGCAGTGTTGCTTGTAGCAGCAATTACTTGCTTTTATCCCTGTAAGTAAGCTACTGTACAATAAGCTACTGTATGAACATATCCTCTTTTATTTATTTACTCTACAATTGAGGAACCTTTGAGTTGTTTCCACTTTTTGGTTACTATGAATAATACTGTTATAAACCATGCTATGCCTTTTGGGGGGCACATATTAAGTAGCTCTTGGAGTAACACACAGCCTCACGTCTTTTGTGAGGCTCTCACCTAGGACTACAGTGCCAGCATCATCAGGTGTGTTCAGCTTCAGGAGATACAGCCAAATAGTATCTCAAAGTGGCTACATGCCCAATACGGACGTCTCGGTTTCCACATCATGACCAACACTGGATGTTGTCAGTATTATTTGTATTGTTAATTAAAAAAAAAAAATCTAGCCATTCTGGCAGTTGTGCAGTGGTACTTCATTTTGGTTTTAACTTACATTTCCCTGATAACTGTCAACTTTAATAATATAATAGCCAGTTATTTTGCCAGCAAAAGCAAGTTTATTCAGGAAGAGCAGAGGAATTGAAATTCGGGTTGTGCCAACTATGGCAGACCACAGGCAAATCCCGAAAACAAGGAAGGGGAGCTTGCTTTTATAGGGAAAAGAGAGGGTTTGGGAGGGGCTGTAATAACTAAATGATCAATTGGAGGAAGTATGGAGTCCAGAGCATGGAGGCTTCTCATTGGTTGGGCTGCTCCAGTCTCTGATGGGCTAGGCTGTCCTCAGGCTGAAAGATGTTTTTTTCTTTCTGTTGGTCAGTGAAATAGTGACATCTTTCTGTTATAGATAGATGTAGGGCTCTTCCTGTTTGGGGTAATTAAGGATGCATGGTAGGGGTGTGAAATCACCCCCTCCAGGCCTGTTACAAGTCCGGCTTTAGCTGAGGTTTTTAAAATTAATTCCACATAACTAATGATGTTGACTGATAGGTGTCTGTTGCTGATTTGATTATCTTGTGAAGTGTCTCCAAATTATATTGCCATTTAAAAATAAATGGGTTGTTTTACATTTTCTCCTTGATGTATAGGCGTTTCTTAAATATTCAGGATATCCTTTCTTTGTCTGGTATGTATAGATACAGATATATATTTATTGCAAACATTTTCTCCCAGTTTGTGGCTTACATTTTAGTCTTCTAAAGTGTCTTTAGATAAAGGGAAATTTGCAGTTTTTACAAAGTTCTTTAGGGTTAGTACTTTTCGTGTCCTGCTTAAAGAATTTTGGCCTTGGTCCTGAAAATATTTTCTTATATTTCCTTCTTGTAGTTTGGCTGTTTTAACTTTAACATTTCAGGTGCATTACCAGTGTGGAAATGATTTCACAGTGGTAAAAGAGGAGGGTCAAGATGAATATTTTCACATGTGGATTCCCCCCACGCATTGCAGTGAGACCTTTGTTATAAACAAGCTTGCCATGGGGAGTGAGTCTCTCTGAAATTGGTCTTCTGTTGTATGGATCTGTTAGTCTGTCTGTAAACCAGTGCTAAAATATCTTAATCATTATAGCTATGCAATAAATCTTGATATATAGAAAGTCCTCTGACTTTGTTCTTCAAAATGTCTTGGCTAATGACTTGGACATTCATACATATTTGTATGGACCAAGTCCACTTATCAGTTTCCAATGGATTTTCATTGGTATTGCTTCGAATGTACAGATTAGATGAGAATAATTGAGATTTTTCCAATATTGGATTTCTTGTTTCATGGAACGTTACTATCCGTCCTTTGGTCATCTTTAATTTTTCTGGAACATTAAAAAAAAATTGGTATAGAAGGCCTGTTTGCATTAGATCTGTTTTAGGCATTTTTCAAGGGTTGATGCTATAATGTTATTTTCTTAGTGAAAATAACAAGCAATTGTGTTTTCTAATTGTTTATGGCTAATATAGAGAGATACGATTTTGATTTTTTTGTAAGCACATTTTATTCATCAAACTTGCTATATCCGTATGTAAGTATTAACTTACGTGGAGATTCTTTTGGCTCTTCTGCATACACTGCTACGTAGTCTCCAAATAACGACTTTCATGTGTCTCTTTTAAATCTTGATAGTTTCTTTACTTTCTTCTCTTGCATTGTTTCATGGTATAGGGCTGTTAATAAAAAGATGACTGGCAGTGACAATAATTGACATTCCTGTCCTGTTTCTGGTCCCAGAGTAAAGCTGTTTTATTATTAAAATCTGTGTTTTATCATTAAAGTCTCTGTTTTATCATTAAGCAAGTTGTTAGCGGTAGCTGTGCCACAGGTGTAATCACTTTCCATAGATTAAGAAAGTTCCGTTATATTAATAGTTTTCAAAGTTATTTTTAATCAGGAGTGGGAATTGAATGTTATTAAATGTTTTGTCATTTATTGAGATGATCCTATAACTTTAGTTCTTGACTCCTTAGTATTATGAATTACAAGGGTTAATTTTCTAATATGAAGCCAACCTTGGATTACTAGAATAAAGCATATTTGGTTGAAATATATTATCTGTTGAGTGTCTTATTGGATTCAACTTGTCAACATTTTCCTCAAGATTTTAGCATGTCTTTTAATGAGAGAGACCAGCTATAATTTCCTTTCTTTCCATGTACTAGTTAGGTTTTTAATATCCAGTTTATTGAGGCCTCTTAAAATGAAGTGTATCATGTTCCCTCTTTGCTGTTTTCTGGAATAATTTTTTTTTTTTTTTTTTAAAGAAGATGTTGGGGGTAGGAGTTAATTAATTAATTTGTTATTTTTGCTGCGTTGGGTCTTCGTTTCTGTGCGAGGGCTCTCTCTAGTTGTGGCAAGCGGGGGCCACTCTTCATCGCGGTGCGTGGGCCTCTCACTATCGCGGCCTCTCTTGTTGCGGAGCACAGGCTCCAGACGCACAGGCTCAGTAGTTGTGGCTCACGGGCCCAGTTGCTCCACGGCATGTGGGATCCTCCCAGACCAGGGCTCGAACCCGTGTCCCCTGCATTGGCAGGCAGATTCTCAACCACTGCGCCACCAGGGAAGCCCTGGAATAATTTGTATAACATTTGTTTATCTGTACATCAGCATTGAGAAGAATTCACTGGTGAATTCTTAGTTTTCTTTGTGGAAAGGTTTTAGACATAGATTCAATTTCTTGTACAAAAAATAATACTAGTTAGATTTCCTATAACTTGGTACGTTTGTTTTGATAAGATGGTGGATTGCTGTCCACATCATCTAAATATCCAAACTTAGTGACTAAAATATGATTCCTAATATCCTCTTCGTCTGTTTCCATGTCAGTGGTGTCTGTAGTGATGTCATATTTGGGATATTGCCTTTTGGCTTTTGTTTTTTATTCCTTGGCATTTGTTTACTATTCCTTTAATTTCTGCTCTTGTAGTGGCTATTTAATTCTGCATAATTTGATGTAATTTGATGAGCTCCTTGAAATGGATACTTAGATCATGATCTGCCTTTCTTCTTTTCTAACATATACATTTCAGGCAATAATTTTCATACCAAGTATACCTTTAGTAGCATCTCACATGTTATAATATGTCATAATCAAAATATTTTCTCATTTGCATTATGGTTTCTTTTCTGGCTCATAGGTTATTTGCAGATGTATAAGTTCCAAACATTTGGTGATTTTCTAGGTATCCATGATTAATTTCTATCGTAATTTCTCCCATGATCAGAGAACATACTCTACGTGACTCAAACTCTTTGAATATAATGAAACTGGTCGGTGTTCAGCTTAAAAGAATGTATGTTGTACGGTTCTTGGTAATAGTGTTCTGTATAAGTCAGTTAGTCAACTTGGTAATTATTTATTTCAAAATTTTGTCTGTTTGTTCCATTAGTTACTAAGAAAAAATTGTTAAGGTTCTCCACTACCACTGTGAGTTCATGTTTCTCTCCTTATAGTTTTATGCTAGATTTCAGTCTTTCAGAATTTTAGAATTGCTATATCTTCCTGATTTATCATTTTATTATTGTGAAATGTCCCTTTTTATCACTGGTACTGCTTCCTACCTTAAAGTCTATTTTCTGTGAATTAAATATTGCTAAACCACGTTTCTTGCAGTAATTACTGTTTGCATGTGTATCTTGCTTCATCCTTTAACATTCAAGTTTTCTTAGTCTTTATATTTGAGTTAGCATTTTAATGCAGTTCATAATCTTTGTCATTTAATTAGTTAGTAGTTTACATTTGACATAATTACTGATGTATTTGGGGTTAAATCTCACATTTTATTATTTGATTTTTATTTGGTCCACCTGTTCTTTATGCCATCTCATTACTTGTCTTTTTTTTTAATTAGCATCATTTTTATTTGCTTTTTGTGCTTTACTAACTTTTCTGTTATATATTCTATTATTATTCTTATGCAGTGATATAGAATTCACACCCCATTTACCGCCTCCACTCCATTTGGCCGTGTGTTTTAATTTTGTATGTTTTTATTCAACTGGTGATTATAAAACCCCTTTATGATAAGAAATGCTTAGAATTCAGTCATTTCACTTGCTATGTGTTCAATGGAACAAGCCTATTGGTTTAATTTTATTTGACTTTTCTATTTATTTACAAAGAGCTAAAACAATTCACAAAATGGTAAAGTGTGATTTTGACTTATTCTCTATATTTTGCTCAGTGATTTAAAAATTATATAATTTTTAACTTTAAAGGTGCTATTTATATGGTCCAATAACTATTTATATCCTTTCCTTTTAACAGACTTTTATTGGGGACATCCTCCTGCTTGTTAATCCATTCAAGGAAATTCCAATTTATTCCACCATGGTGAGTATAAAATTTAAAATACCATTTAATAATGCAGAGTAACACTCACTAGACATGCCTATTTGTATCAAATGATTAAGAAGCAAAAACCGAAGCAGTAAGTAAAATCAAGCTTCTCAGAAAATCCTACACTGAATGGTTAGATAGGAGTGACTTTAATTTGTTCTGAGAAAATATTGACAAGGAATGTTATTTTGTCAAAAGATTTCTTTGCACTTATAATGCGAAATTCTTATGATTGTAGTCCCTAGACAGACGTCTAAAATCAAATGTTACACTGACTCTATTTCCCATGTATTTTTGATTAATTCAAGGTCAGTTGGTTTAGAGGTCTTTGAACATCATGACCGCTTTCAGAAGAGTATTGACGGTGTTAAAGCAATGGAATAAGAAAGGATATGATACTGCGTTTATACATTTTTCTAAAAGACTTTCCAGCTTGAATCATGAGACTCAAAATTAAAAAGAAATTGCTTGTGGAAAATCATTCCAGGCCGCTGAAGACGCAGCATGATCTCTGCTGTGTTGTCCACATCACTGTGGATAGCGAAGCATATTGTCATATCTCTTTGCCTAGTATTTTTGGATCAAACACACTGTCATGGGAGCTCTCTGTGTTTTGTGCAGCCACAAGGCTGCTTCCAGTCCGAAACAGAATCCCTAATTAGGAGCAGGAGATAAAAGGAGGAGACGTGTGTTCTTGAAGCAGGGACGCACTCGCAGATGCTGGAGGGGCAGATGCTGGAGGGGCATGGGGTAGGCGAGAGAAAGAGAGAGGAAGAGAGAAAGAGATTACTCTCTCTAAACTCCAGAGGACGCTACTAAGAATTATTACAGAGATGCTTCCCGGGTACGAGAGGACCTCCCACTACCCCACCTTCCACTCTTCTTACCAAAAGTCAATTCCACCATTGTCTTAAAACTGCCTTGGAACTTGCCCACCCTCCTCATTCCACCCATTCCTACCCCAGCCTCATCCCTGGGCTAAGTGTGTGTGGAAGCATGACCCACTAGGGCAAAAGGAATTACAGGTACCCATAATCATTTTGGGAGTTCTGTCACAGGAGCAGGTGCAGGAAAAGGAGGGGAAGGAGGAGAAGGGGGAGGGGAGGTAACAATCACAGGGAAGATGGCGCCATTCAAGGACCAAGCCTACGGCACTGGCAAAGCAGCATTCAGAAAACCAACGCGCAGGTGCACGTCTGAGAATGCATGCCTGAGCAGTGAATCTGCATCGGCTCTTCACACTCAGTATCAGACTTCTCTCGATTGTTTCTCACCATAACCTTTACTATGGAGTTCACAAACCAGAGATATATCACCTTGAAATCTCAGTGTGCAAAAGGATGACAAATACCCGGGGATGACTTCACAGGTCATATTTTTGACTACACGCAGTACAAGACCAATCAGTCATGCTGAATCCTCGAATTATGGATGAGATTAAGCTCCTCCAAAGTGTACCACGACACCTAGTGTGGGAGGCCAGGCCTAGGGCTTCCTCTGCTTTCACATTCCATTGACTTTCAGATGCTGCTGGCCTCCTGATGTCCCCATGGCCGGGCATGTTGGGGTCTGGCAAGTAGCTAGGGTGGCTGGGCTTCTTAGCCATGTAAGGAGAAGTCTACTGGGTTTAGTATAGGGTTTAGCACGCAGCAGGCCTGCTGCAAAGGGCTTTACGTATGCCACCACGTTTAATCCCCAAAGGGACCCAATCAGTGTAAGTGTCATCGTTCCCTCTTTGCAGATGGATAAACTGAGACTTCAGGAGATTAACTAGGCTTTCTAAAGTTTTGTCATGAGTGGCAGAGACAATTTAAATCCAGGTCTTGTAGCCCCAGAGCAGATGCAGGACAGACTACTCTCAGGGACCCAAATGCTGAGCCCAGAGACATATAATTAGTCATTGTATGTGACTGTTTGTATACAACAAACTTTTTTTTTCAGGGTATGTCATCTATATATAGGTATAAGATAATGAGCGGGAAATCCAATCGGGCAAGTAGAGTGACATGTTCATATGATGGTGTGAAAACAGCAGCCACGCCCCGTCAAGCCCTTGGCATCAGGTTCCACAGATTACCAGGACCTTGATGTTAGGGGCCCGTGAATGGCACTCTCAAAAGCTACACACTGCATGGTTGGCTTCAGAAATCAGACCGTGGCAGGATCCTGCAAATCTCCTGGATGTTTATTGACACGTATCACGCACAGTGGAAAATAGGAGGGAATTGATCCGTAAAGAAGGACCTTATTTATTGGGATCACAGAGTCCAGCAAAGACTAGAGATAACCCGAATGAAGCTTATGTGATGCCATCTCATTTGTGAAAGAGCACTTAAGATGCCCACGGACCAAAATCCTCTTGTTCCCAAATGATACAGACACGGAGAGAATAAGGTGAAATGGAGAGAGATGGCCTGTGGGAAAGGAAGGGTCTGACCCTGACAATATTTTCTGGACCAAATGAGAACATGCAATAATATTAGTAACGATCATGGTAACCAATGTAGAGTCGGTGGTTTGTCAATCACTCAGAAAACTAGAACGGCTTGGTGAGAACCTTCAAGGTTCAATATAAATAAGTGGAAAATGCTATTCTATTAAAATTATTATTTCATTTTTACATTACTTCTTAAGTGTAGAATCAGCATCAAGCAGAGTATTACCAGGTGGTAGCAACGGAGTATTCTACAATACAGACTCTAACATGGCATGAAAAAGAAGAAGCTTTACAGGAAAAGGGAACTGAGAAACGTTATTGGTTTAATTATCATGAAAAAATTTTGGACACTCACGATTCTTTACCACATCTAATGTTAGTGAAACTTAGCCTAAGGAGAATACCGAACTCCAAATAGGTTTGAAGAAACACAGCAGGAATGTGAGATGAACCCCACGTACACGTAGATTCAGGCATGCTCCTGGCTCTTCGGGTCTCACTGTGTTGATAACATCTAACGAAATCCTTACTAGGACTTTACAAAAACAAGTGGAGTTTAAAAGCATTTTGTCAAAATTAGGTTAGAGCCAGGTTGGACTTGGGGAGAAAGTGAAAGAGTGTTAGTGCAAGTTTAAAAAAAACCAGACAAACCCCAAACAGAAATTTATCCTGCAAGAAAACAAAGGTGGGCTAAATCTTCCTAGCTGGCTTATGAATTATCATGTAGACGTCACTATCATTCAAATATCTTTTATATTTATTTTAAATTCTGGAATAATTCAAAATGTTCAAGCGTAATAGACAGTGTGTGCCCACCCCCCATACGTGTGTCATATCGCTTAAAAAATTTTAAATAAAAAGTGCCATATTTTTTCACATGCACTCCTGAGGTTGGGATGCAGCTTTAAAGACGTGATACCAAGACATGGTGTGCTAGTTTAATTGTGATGTTATTTTCTGGGTGGTACTGAAAATAAAGGTGTGTTTCAATTACATGGTATCTGAGATTAAGTGACACTGTGTAATGTCAACACAGACTGAGTTCCACTTCCGCCTGTTCCTTTCCACAAAAGATGGCAATCACTACCCGAAGTTACCCTTTTTTTTTTTTTTTTTGCGGTACGCGGGCCTCTCACTGTTGTGGCCTCTCCCATTGCGGAGCACAGACTCCGGACGCGCAGGCTCAGCGGCCGTGGCTCACGGGCCCAGCCTCTCCGCGGCATGTGGGATCCTCCCGGACCGGGGCACGAACCCGTGTCCCCTGCATTGGCAGGCGGACTCTCAACCACTGTGCCACCAGGGAAGCCCCCCCTTTTTTTTATGTACTGTTCTTTATTATCCGTTAATAGATTTTTTTAACATCTTTATTGGAGTATAATTGCTTTACAATGGTGTGTTAGTTTCTGCTTTATAACAAAGTGGATCGGCTATACATATACGTCACCGAAGTTATCCTTTTATCCAATCTTCTGTCTGTTCATTCTGTATACGTGCACAAATATATGTAAGAAAAACTGCATATGCTATTATTTTCTGTTTTAATTTACTCAGAGAATATACTAGCTATATTCTTTTACAACAAAAATCGTCATTGATCATTATGCTTTCAAAAATTTTCCATGGGGCTTCCCCGGTGGCACAGTGGTTGGGATTCCACCTGCCGATGCAGGGGACACGGGTTTGTACCCCGGTCCGGGAAGATCCCACATGCCGCGGAGCGGCTGGGCCCGTGAGCCATGGCCCCTGAGCCTGCGCGTCCGGAGCCTGTGCTCCGCAACGGGAGAGGCCACAGCAGTGAGAGGCCCGCGTACCGCAAAAAAAAATTTCCATGATAAAAGGTTCGGGTCTAGTTAATTCATTCTAAATACCCTGTAGTGTTTTATTGTTTTAATACACAATTATTTGTATTTATTCATTAATCCCTATCGTAGAATTACTCTTTTTCTGCTCTTACAGAGAGTACTGAGGATCGTTTGGTGTGTAGTTCTTGGTTCATGTTTGAGAATTTCTACAGAGAGATCGCTAGTCAAACCTACCTCCTTAAGTTTAGAAGTTTCTGCCAAATTACACGTAGAATTTCTTAGAACAACACTCAGTATCATACATGTGTTTTTCAGCCCTAGAGAAAACTTCATTTCGAAGTCAAGCTCCACCACTAACTTGCCACGTGACCTTGGACCTGTCACTAATTTTTCTTTGCATCAGTTTCCTCATCTGTAAGCAGGGCGATCATCCTCATATCCAAGTCTCGGGTTTCTAGGAGAATTGGATGAGTGAGTGTAAAATGCTGAGAAGAGCAGCAAGCACAGAGCAAGTGAGGCCCTCGCCATCGTTATTAAGCTACTATTGATAAAGTTACCAATAGTTCATGCGTACTGTATCACCTTATTGTTTGAAATAGCATTTCCTTGGTTACGAAGAGAGTTGTTTTTTCATCTTTTCTCACGTGCATTGGCCTTTCCTTTCCGCTTACACTCTTTGCCCAATTTTCTATTTTGTTTCCAGTTTTTCTTACTGATTTGTGAGAGTCATTTATAAAATGCTGAGGATTAATTGATTGTATGCCCAGCTTACTTTCCTCTCTGTCTTCGCCTGAGTTTTTTATTATTATATGTGTGCTGTTTGTGGTTGAACAGGAGTTGTTAGCTATGATGTTGTAGGATTTTTCCCAATACAATTTGTGTTTTTGACCCCTATTCCCTTACTCCCAAATCATAAGAGTACTGTTTTTACATACTTTTCTAAATGTGTGAAGCTTTGCTGTTCATATTTGGAACTTAAATTCAGTTGGAATTTATTTTTACAGATTGGCATGAGATAGTGATGTTTGTTTCCTTTACAAATAATCAATTTTCTTGACAGCTTCCTCTAAGGGTAAGTGACACAGCCCCTATGGCCCCCAAATCTCACCGTGTAGGCCTGAGTGGAGTTCTGTAGTCTGTTCCAGCAGTTCCTTTTTCTCTCTCTGCACCAGAACCACAATGTTTAATGACTTCGGCTTTTGATGTTTTTATTGGGATATAATGCATACACGAAGGTGCTCATCTCTGAGTGTACTTTTCCACAAGCGCTGGAGGTAGAACATTCCCAGCTTCCAGAGCCCACACTTGCTCTTTCCAATCACTGACCCTTTGCCCAAAGTACCGCCACGCTGACTTCTAACAGCATACATAGATTGGTTTCACCTGCTTTTTTTTCGCTCTCTGTAAATGGGATCTCATAGTATGTTCTCATATGCAGCTGATAGGTCCCATTCAACATTATATTTGTGAGAGTCATCCAATTTTTTCTTGTAGCTGTAGATCATTGATTCTACGTTAAAAAATTATTTCCCCTATAATTTGAAATAATTTTACACTTGTGGAAAAATTGCAAATAATTAGTACAAACAACTTTTTTCCTTCAACCATTTCAAAATAATTTGCTGGCATGTTGTCCCATCAACCTTGAGTACATGTACTGTGTATTTACTACAAACAAAGGCATTTTCCTATGTAACCTCCATACAGTCATCAAAATTGGGAAATTAGAGCTGTTACCATTTAATCAGGAGGCTTCATTCAAGTCTTTGCCATTGTCTCAGTGATGCCCAAACAACCAAAGATCCAGTCCACCATCACAGGGTGCGCTGACCACTGGGCATGTAATTTCCTTCCATTTGGAACAGTCCCTCAATCTACTCTTGAACTTTCCAACCTTGACATCTTTGAAGATACAAGCCAGTTATTTTGCAGAATAAAAATTAAATTTGTCTGATATTTCTTCATGACTCACAAGTCCTCCTATCATTTAGTTTTGATTCTAATATAACGCAATTCACTCGAAACTCGAAAGGACTAAAAATACTAGCACTGAATCACCGTGGCGATCATTAAAAATCACCATTGCCCTGAAATCAAGTTCATTTTGTCTTTTTTCCGAGAAATTTGTATGTTTCAGATGCAACTGCTTTCTTTTCAAATTAAATATCCTTGCCATCTTATGTTACTGAAATTAAATGTTGCTGAGAGAAATTGCATTTGATATAAGTTGCCACCGTTTCAGCTTACTTCATGGAGAGCTATTGAACTGGATTTTGGGGAGTTGCTCTCTTTGAAGACAGCCAAGCGATTTAAAGCCTGCAAGCCAAATAATGAAGGCTCAGATGTGTGTCTCCGTTTTGTCATTACGGATGCTTAAAATGTGCTGAGAAGGGCAGCATTGTGCAAATGTTTTGTGTTTACAAGTGAGACTCAGAATTAGAGATTTATATGTTTCTGTGTATGGGAAATATGTCAGTAGCGTCGCGAGGTAGAGGATCCTGAACCCTTTTCATGGAGATTCCTGCCTGTGTGCTGCCCTGTTTTCCAGGTCTCCCAGCTGTACCTGGGCAGTGCGGGGCAGCCCTGCCCCTCTCTGCCACCTCACATTTTCTCCTGTGCGGAGAGAGCCTTCCACCAGCTTTTCCAGGAGCAGAGACCTCAGTGCTTCATTCTCAGGTGAGCCTGCCCCTCACCCCAGCTCCAGGCTCAGTTCTGCCCTGAGGGCTTGGCGGTAAAACCGTCCTCATTTCTTTTGGTTTACGTTTATTTACTCCCTCACCAGTTCGTGGTCCACTAAGTGTGCAGTGAGTACACTTGACTCGTTACAAAGGAGAGACACCTTTGTTGTTAGAAATGGCCCTGAGTGTAGCTGAATCGATATCAACAAACTGAACCTGAAACTCATTTCAACCATTCAACGTTATGTTCGCGAGAGTCATCCAATTTTTTCTTCATTTTGAAGATTTACAGCTTAGAACTAGTGTCTTGCTTTCAAACCTTAGAAAACATGGGAGAGAGAGGCACCCGCTACTAGTACCACCCTTCTCCAAGGTGTGGTGCTGAGCAAAATACCATGCAAGACCTTGCAGATGTGGGATTTCCCACCCGCTTCTAGGTATTTATACCTTTGCTCATATGTCAACAAAATTATACACTCAAATTAATTTTTTAGTGAAATGCAATGGTAATATTAGCTCATAAATACCAAGATGCTCAGGAGGGAGCATTTAGATTGGAGCAAAAATTCTTCACGTCAAAAAGAAGTGTACCACAAGAAGTAGGGATGAAATGTGATTATATATTGATAGAGGAATAAAGAAATATTTAGGTATTAAGATAAGATCTGCATTGAGAATTGTGTTTTATAGCAGACCACACTGCCACAAGAGGGAGACTTTCATAAATACCCCTGGCTTTGCGTAGATTTCAGCAGTAGTGTTGGTTGAAAACTGAATGTGTGAATAAAGCTTTGCACAACCTGTGTCCAAGTGAGATGCAAGAGTAACTATGGAAACCTGGAAAGAACTCAGACAATATTTAAATATTTAAATAAGCACTTCTTTAGATACTGTTACGTTGTGAATTTAATCAAAAATTCCATGGAGGGTCACATCGATGGGTTGCGAACTTAAGTGTTCTGGTTTTCAAAATAGTGTGCAAATGGTTGTTTTTACACCTCTTCGGAAGTGTCCCCTGGGGTGGGGAGGGGGACCCGGGCATTCTTGAATCAAGCAACTCTGCTTTCATCTGCTTTATCTGTTGGGTTTCCTGGTCTCACTTACACAAAAAGAGAAACACTTTTTAAAAATCGTGAGATGGTGGGGAGTGTGTAATAGTGTTGACAATAATAACAACTCATATTTATTGAGAACCTGCTAAGTGCCAGCCTCTCCTCTAGGTGCTTTCCATGTATCATCTTATTCATTGCTTTAGTAACCTTGTAGGATAGGTATCCTCATTGTTATTATTATTGTCATTTTATGTATCAGGTGCTGAGTATTAGAAGGGTTTGCTAATTAGTCCAGGGTCTCCCAACTAGTAAATAGTTAGTGTAGCTGGGATGTGAGCCCAATAGTCTGACTTCTGAGCCCGAGTGGAGGTTATCCACACTCACAGCCAGACTCTAGAGCGTGGCTCGCCCAGTGCCGCTAACCTAAGGAGGCTTGCAGAGGTCCCCCCAAACTCACCTAAAATGATGGTTACAAATCCACGGACTTAACTAAATTCTCACTGAGTCCACTTAATCCTTGTCAAAGACTTTGGACCTTAGCGAAGCTTTGAGGGGCCAGTGAATCCATATCCTTTGGGAACCTACCGATTACAGACAGAGTTCACAATGCCTAGCATGTTCTTTCAGTGAAGAAACCTGTTTGTCTTTGTTTTCACATGTACTTGCTCATGGAATTGTTTTTCTAACAATAGCAAGATTTGTTAATATTCTGCAGAACTAATATTCCTTTGGGACATTTTTAAAGGCTAATAATGCCATGTTATCAACCACTTATTCTGAAAAAAAGATTTCTTCATTCACATTTCGAGAAATGAAGAGCAGGGCTTCCCTGGTGGCGCAGTGGTTGACAGTCCGCCTGTCGATGCAGGGGACGCGGGTTCGTGCCCCGGTCCGGGAGGATCCCACGTGCCGCGGAGGGCTGGGCCCGTGAGCCATGGCCGCTGAGCCTGCGCGTCCGGAGCCTGTGCTGCGCAACGGGAGAGGCCACAGCAGTGAGAGGCCCGCGTACCGCAAAAAAAAAAAAAGGAAGAGCAAATCCATGATCATAAGGACTTATTACTCTAGCCATTGTCTTTCTTCTTTCGGGATTGGTGTTTGCATGTAGCTTCTCAACCTCCTTGATTGTCTTGACTACGACAGGCTTTCTGCCTTTATATTAATACATTAAAATGAGTCAATTCAGAATTCAACTAAATACTTTGTGTAAAGATCATTTACAGAGTATCTTTTATGTCCCATAATTAGCATTTACAAAGAATAATTGAAGATTTGGAGATCAAAATTCAAATATTCCTGGAGTAGATGATTTACAGTACCAGGCCAGAGGATTTTTAATTTGATTTTCAAATTTTCATTTTATTTCTCATTTTCTTCATAATTACGGGCTCCTGTAACACACTAGGCTTCATCCTAAGGAATAGTTTTTTTTTTGTTTTGTTTTGTTTTTTATGGTACGCGGGCCTCTCTCTTTATGGTACCTCTTTATGGTACTGCTGTGACCTCTCCCATTGCGGAGCACAGGCTCCGGACGTGCAGGCTCAGTGGCCATGGCTCACGGGCCCAGCCGCTCCACGGCATGTGGGATCCTCCCGGACCGGGACACGAACCCGCGTCCCCTGCATCGGCAGGCGGACTCTCAACCACTGCGCCACCAGGGAAGCCCCTAAGGAATAGTTTTTAACAATTTTTAGATCTCTGTCCTGGGCTAGAACTGGGAGTTTGGAGCCCACCAAGTTCTACCTTTGCTTTAATTTTCTGAAGGCCTTGATAGATGGTTTTAATTAATTGTTTGAGCATGTACGACAAATATCCGTTATCCTAACAGTTTGCTGAGCAAACCTAAACTAATGTTTTATGCTGAGTGTGCCACTAACTTGTGAAATAAGCAGCATAGGGCCTGCTTCTGTCATGTACAGATTTAGCAGACAAGGCTGTTCATATTTAAGCTTCACATTTTGTATGGGTCCATGACCCATCAGCGCCGCCCCAAATCTTTGGTCAATGTCTGGTTTAATCATAGATGTGGATTTTCAGATCAAGGAATGTTTCTTGAACACGTTGAACTAGAATTTTTAGTTTCAACTTGATATGCTATGAGGCCAAGACTATTATATCCATTTTTTCTTTTTTCTAAGATTTCTTTGTATTTTACTCAAAGTGAAATGTGGTGATCGTTGTGGGATTTTATGAGATGGCAAAAAGGCATGTGATTCTGGCTAGCCGAGAGAGTTGATCATTTTCCCGACATGTGGTCACAGGGTGAGGGCAACGGTGGGGAGAAGGAAAAGGGACTCATGTGACCACTGGGTCAGCCCCACAGCCTCCCAGGCTCTGTGTCTCCAGATCCGCAGGGACTCGAGACCCGCCCCTGTTTCTACTTGCTCAGTAGATGCTCAGGGAGTGTTGGTTGAGTGTTTAATGTTGCATAAGCACTGCCTTCTACGCTGCCCCTTCTCCAAGAATGAGCTCAATTACTACCTCACCCAGAAGTCTCCCCTGGCTTCTTCCCAGAGATGTACCTGCCCCTTCTGCCATGGGCTCGTTGCTAGCTGTGTCCACCTGTTATAATTATACCTTAATTATGTACCTACTCCTTCCTCGAGAGTATCCCCAGCCCATGGCGCAGGAAGCGGTATCTTTTCACCTCTTTTACCCTGAAGACTAACAGACTCCAGCACGTAGTAGGCCCTCAGTAAGTCTCATTTGAAGGAACAGGCAATATTTGAAAAAGGAAAATGGTATTTTCAAGATTGATCCCTGAGTGAATGCAAGCAAAATCTCTCTAAAAACGAGACGCCTGACACATCAAGTTATGTTGCTGGGTAATAGGATTTTTTAACAGGGAATATAATTGTAGACATTAAATTTCCATCATGAAAGATTTAGATTGTTTCTGCTCTGCAATTAGAAGGTTAAAAGGAAGGGTCTTTGAACCCAGAAAATGAGCTCTTTCGTATCTTCCGCAGGTCACTGTCACCTGCTCCCCTGAGGCTGCTAAACTGGTCACTCCAAAAGTGGTTAAAATGTTTATAGTCACAGATGAGGGGAGTAGACGTTTTATTAACAAGTTGAGACGTGAATAAGAGAATTAAGTGTCAGTTTCTTTCCTGGCAAACACCCTTTAATCAAATTCATCAGAACAAATGCTCAAGGGAGAAACCTGAGAAAGCCCTAGCAAAAGAGCTTTATATGTATTTTCAACTTTTGGCTATCGATGAGTAAACACCATTTTCACGAGTATTCCATCTAGATGCAGTAAAAGCCTTATTTCATATCGGACCACGTTGGTTTAGTATTTATTGTGTTGGAGTTTTGTGTTAACCCGATATTGCCTAGTCTCAGGAATATAATACAATCATTATTTATAGGAATTATATCACTTATGAAGTATGCCTGGGAAATACCAAAAGCGCTGTCCTCATGCAGGACATATTTGGATGGTGCCTGTTCCTAGATTAAAGGAAAACGGAAAACACGAAATGTCAAAACTGACAGCAGCCTCAAGACGAAAGAGGCCGTTTTCGGATCTGCTGAGCACCGGGCACTTACCTACCTGGTCACTCCTCCATCTTTACCGGCTTAGTTGGAGGAGCTGCATGCTTGATGTTCACTTTGAAGGAAAGAGGAGGAAAGCTGAGAAGGATTGAATGACTTTTCCAAGGAAGATGTAACGTCTTTCCTGGAGGACTCAAAGATTTAACCAGGCCAGACGTGTGGCCCTACCAAATACGCATCTCGACTGTAGGGGACCGACACCTGGCGGCCACCCCACTCACCTGCACTCACAAAGCAGGGGACAGGCGGAAGCGTCTTTCTTTCCAGCCTAAGGCCTTTCTGCTCTAATTGACCTGCATCATGTGATTCTACTCTGTAAGATACTGGGGAGCAGAAGTGGCATCCTATTTATTTACAGTCCCGGCATCGAAAACACCATACTGTGTGTACACAGGGACACACACAGAGGCACACAAACGTACACACACACTTATTTATTGTGTATATAGTACAGCAAAGGAGTGTTCAATGATACCATCATCTCATTAAAAGTCACTAGGTCATTTCCTCACCTTCTTTGTGCCTGAGAATTGTCTCTGGTTATTTAATTTTTTTTACTATGTTCTCCAGAACCGTAAACTTGTGGTTTTTTTTTTTTTTTTTTTTTTTCTATTTTATTTTAGTGGAGAAAGAGGATCTGGGAAGTCTGAAGCCAGCAAACAAATAATGAGACACCTCGCCTGTAGGTCTGGTTCCAGCAGGCCTATATTCGATTCCAAATTTAAACATGTAAGTCGCTTGCTTGGGTTAGAAACTACGGAGAAGCAAGAAAAATGCAGTTTACAAATAAAGGGGGCATCTTAATAGGCCATCGGTTTAACCATAAGTTGACCAAAATTTGTGGAAAGAAGTGAAAAAAGACCGGTGCAAATGAATATTGTCCACGTCAAGGTTTATTTTCTTGTATATATTTTAAAATATTTTGAACGTCATACCCTTTTTGTATTTGCTCTGAAAATACGTAATACAGTTAGAGTCTGTCGTTGTTTACATAGAAAGGGACACTTTGGTGGGATTGGCCAGATAAGCAACTTTTGTGGGGGGATTACTGAGAGGTGATAATAAAGTTTCAGTGTATGTAAAAGAACGGGTAACAGTCAACTTTGATGACACTAATAGGCTGGTGATAAACCTTCAACCCCCAAATTGATATTTTGACATATAACATTGTGCTCGTTTCAGGTGTACAGCATAATCTGATATCTGCGCATACTGCAGAATGGTCACCCCACAATGAGTTGAGTTAGCATCCATCACCACACATAGTTACAGAATTCTTTTTCTTGTGATGATAACTTTTAAGATCTAGTCCCTTAACAACTTTCAGATATACAATACACTATTATTAACTGTAGTCACCATGCAGTGCATTACATCTCCAGGACTTATTTATCTTATAACTGGAAGTTTGTACCTTTTGACTCCCTTCACCCAAATTAAGACTGATTTTAAATTGTATGCAGTAACATTTGCTTTTATATGAAGACACCTTATCCTGCTACTTCATAGACCTAACGTACTGTCAGGATTGAATGAGGAGCCACAAAGTCCTATTAGCAGCTAAGGGAGAGGTCAAATTTCACACGATAAAACTCAGACATTTGACTCAAGGAGACACCTGCAAGTAGACTGATGTTTTCACACTGTTCTAGCAAGTTTTGTTAACAGGTGTTTTCCAGGCCACAGCGGATTAGAAGGAGAAACTCTCTTTTCAGTTCTTCTCTTTACAAAGAATATATGATAAATCAACTCTACAATGCATCTGTGGTATTGTATGTGTTCATTAATGACTTTAATTCATAACCATCTCTTAAACTCGAGCTATATATTGGGCATGTGCAGAATTCTACAGCACAGCTCAAAGTAATTTAACATTTTGGGTCTACTTGGGAAAAGTAGTGTAAACTCTTTGTTCAGATATTGTAATATGCTTACTAATGGCACTTAAGGACTAGAGAATCTATAAAGCAATGCGGTTATAAAGTAGACTCAGGTTACCTAATAAAATAACAGGATCTACTGGCTTAATTGTAATGACAAAAAACCGTAGTCTCTATGTAAATTATAGACTAAAGCACTCATTTATTAAAACAATGCTTTGAGAAAGAGCAGAGTGTGACTTCTAAAATGCATTCTAGATTACTTGATGTAAATTGGCTTTATGTAAATCGGATTACTTTATGTAAATTGGCTTTATGTAAATTGGATTACTTTATGTAAATTGGCTTTATGTAGTGAATACATTCTAAGCTGCATTTTTTTGGGTAAGATAGATATAACGCTTCCAAATCAATTAGCATCTGGGAATCCGTATTATAATGTCAATGCAAATTTCAAGTGAAACCATTCCTAATTCATTTGTTCATTTTACTCCTTTCTCATGACAAATTAAGGGTGTCATAAATAAGTGATTTCCAGTCTTAGGTTTGAGTATGGCTTAAACTTCATGTCCATCATGCTTTTTTTGGTCTCCCTTTAAATGATCATCCACATGCATTTATTCAGCGTACAAGACATTCTCGAAAATTACCCAGCCGGTTTTTGCCCAGCATCCAAGTGTGTGTGCTGTGCGGTAATAAAATACACACATTGGAAAAAGTTATGAGCTGACTGTAAATCATTATAACATCACAGGTGTTCACTGAAATTATGTCTGTTTAAGAGATGGGCCAGTACTTTCTGCATGAAAGAAAAATTGTATTTAGGAGGTGAGTAGAAAAGAATATCCTTGATACACACACAGAGCAACGTAGTAGAAGGCTTTATGTTCAGGGCGAGGTGAGAGGAAGGTTCGTTAGGTGGCCCTGAAAAGAGAGGAGTGAGTGAGCAGAGTTAGATGGTGGAACAACCCCTTGGAGATACCACAGGGCAGACACGTGCGAGATGCTGCCCCGAGGGGCCACGTGCACGGCAAACAGACACATGGTATCTTCCGCTGGGAGATACTGGTTGAGTCTGGACCAAATCATGTTGCCCTACATCTTAGCATAATGTGAGAGAAGAACAGTCATTGAAGGTCATGCTGATGAGCAGTTTCCAAGGAATAACTAGTAGAAGAACGGTAGCAACATAACAGGAAGGACATATCGGTAGGTCTTCAGCACAGAATCGTGGAGAAACTGAGGCGTAGAGAACATTTTCCTTGTGGTTTACATCGATGGCAGAATTAAAGATTTATAGATTAAAGGTTATTATCCGGAGTTGGGGTGGGGGTGGGACACACAAAGGGAAGGGGTTTGGGAGGAAGCTGGCCCTTTCTAAGTTCCATGCTCTCACGGTGAGCAGTGTTCTCCACAGAGGGTGCAGAGAGGGAGAGAAAGAGATCTAACTGGTATCTGAAGGTGAGCTCCAGAGATGATTTTCGGTAATTTTATGCAGGTAATGCACATATTTTTAAAGGACACATAGCTGTAACTTTCCTGGATTTTTTTTTTTTTTTTTTGGTATGCGAGCCTCTCACTGTTGTGGCCTCTCCCACTGCGGAGCACAGGCTCCGGACGCGCAGGCCCAGCGGCCATGGCTCACGGGCCCAACCGCTCCGCGGCATGTGGGATCTTCCCGGACCTGGGCACGAACCCGCATCCCCTGCATCGGCAGGCGGACTCTCAACCACTGCGCCACCAGGGAAGCCCACTTTCCTGGATTTTAATCTTATACTTCAGTTGTCCGTCTTGAAAGTCTACGTAGGTTTACGTTCTGCCTTCGCGATGGGCTTCAGAGTGAGCTTTACCCCATGGGCAGGTGGATTTGAATCCTATCACTGTCGATACTGCTTTTGTTTCCCTGGACAATTTCAAAACAGCTGAGATCGGTTAAGAGGGTGGTTGTTTGTAGTCGCATTATTTGAATTTCAAACTGTGGAAGCAGGGACTTTCCACGGCAGTAGGTTTATTGGAACATAAAAGTCATGTTTTGGGAAAAAAACACAATTGCCTGGGACTTTTCACTAATTCTGGCCCAAATGAGTTTCAACTTTAAGACATTCGGTTCCATTTAAATTACTTAAATAAATATTTATTGAGTAACTGCTTTCACAGAGTGATGGGGGCACCTTGATTAAGCCCTTATTTTTTATTGAGGAGGCTACAAGTTTTTACTTTGAGAAAATCCAGCTGACTAACTACTACCAGGATAAGTGCGCGTAACTTTTAGTGGCAGAACTAAGAAAATTTTATAGAAAAAAATTCCAATGTAAAATAGGAACAAATCATGCCAATAAAATTTGAAGCAGTAAATACTGAGGAAATGTACACTTACTTCCCTTTGCCTATATTTTTATTTAAAGTTTTATTATGGCACAATATTCTCATTATGTTGTTTTAAAGTTGAGCGGTAGAACAGTATTGGTTTTGCATTTTTTCTGTATTTCTCTTAACACATTTGTTTAGCGCCACCTATTGGGCAAATGGATGAGTAAAGATTAAGACACACACACACACACACACACACACACACCTCATTTCAGTTTAATCTTGAATCGCGGACCAGCAGTGCACAATGAAAGAATGCCATATATTTATATTTGTTCAGTAGTTTTTGGTTTATGCTAATTTTCTGCCTTATATGTCCTTATCGTTATTCAGATACGGTGATTAAACGTAACTTACGATTCTGCAAGAGAGTGCTCGGGTTTCAATCCCAGCTCCACTATTTATAAGCTCTGAACCTTGGGAAATTTACTTAATCCATCAATTTCCTTTTCTATAAAATTGAGACAGTAGTTGTGAGAATTAAAAGAAGTTATTTATACATACACACGCATATACGTTCGTACATATATATGACTGTGTGTGTACGGTTAGATATATTTATATATAACTTCATATATATATATATATATATATATATATATATATATATATATATATATAGTTCCTGGCACATAGTAAGTAAAGTGTAAATATTTTCTACTATTATTAACAAAAACAAAACGAATCTTTGCTATTTGTTGAATGCTTACCATGTGCCAGGCGCCAAGCTGAGCACTTCATACAACGGACTCTGATAACAACCGAAGGGGTTATTCTGCTTAGAGTAAAGGAAAGGAGGTTTGGGAATTTATGAAACTTGCTCACGGTGGTAGAACTTGTCATTACCGGAGCGGGAAAGCGGGGGCAGAGCACATGCATCGCGCCGTTCATTACCCTGGACTTCCTGTCTGGGCGTGGGTCATTATCTTTTATATTCATTTTCTATTATAATAAGAAACTAGTGTGTTATCAGATACAACGCCAACAAACTAGACGCCAAAATATTTAAAATTTTTATGAATGTTTAAACAATTGTTTATTGTAATATTATAAAGGTTTAAAATGTGATATAATTACACTATTAATTTTGCTATATATTTGTTTCCTATTAAGTTGTTGGAAAAGAAGCAAAACATAGGACCTTCATAAATACTGTTTCAAATTATTTTTCAGGAACATTTCTGCCATTACTACTATCAATGCACTGTTATGATCTTTAAAATTAGGTTATTGTAAAGAGACCTAAATCATAGGGTTTCTGTAAAGATTCAGTGTTTCTCTCCAAAAGTTCAAACTTCAGAAACAGACGTTTTAATATATTTTGCTATTTCCACAATGTTTAGCTCTGTGACTTGTGATTACAATCAAAGTGTTGTTTTATAATCTTTCAAAATATGAAATACTTCCAGGTGAATTGAATGCCTTAGTAGAGCAGTATCCAGAAAGTTTAAAAACAGCAGCAAACGTTTTTTTTCTAATTTAGAGTAAAAGTCTCAAAAAATACTATCATCAGAAATTATAAGCCACCACCAAGTGTATCAAGAAGGTATCATAGTGCCCATCTTGTGGTTGATGCAGGAACTACATTTAAGATGTCAGTATCTTGAAAGATACAGAAAAGTATCTTTGAACCTTCCAGATTTTCATACATTTTGGAGAATTGCTTGGCCATCATCATTATCACAGGCACAATCGGTTGTGAGAAAAAAAAGACATTCATCCTATAGTCAATCTTTAAGGAAATACGTGAAGAATTTCAGATGCCAGGGTTGATCCGTGGAGCTGTATTAACAGCATTTTAAAGCTGCAAGCTCCCACCTCTACAAGAACACCTCATGATAAGATACACTGGATCCGGTGGCTTCATCTAGAATTCTTATTATGGAGCAAAAACAGGGTATGGGAGGGTTACCTAGGGACTCGGGGTGCAAAAGAGTATGTGGGAAAGTAAATACGGGTTCAGAAGAAGGTTATAAACAAATGTTTAAGTGGATTCGTTATTTTTAAAGGAAATTCTGACTATTGCTTCTATTAACTCTAATTCCTCCCTCCAAAGCCACAGAAGCACTTCTCCTGTTCTATTCAAGTTAAAAAGCCCAGATAGCATGTGCTGAGTTGTGTGTGTGTGTGTGTGTTACACTGAGAGGCTAGTGAAAAAAAGGGAGTCATGTGCTCTGTACATAATTACCCTGTTACTGTTAGCTACCGTTTGAGAGGGAGAATGCTAGCAGTTTGCATTTGAGAAAAGAATGACCTTAAAATTGCAATATTGTGTTGTATGAACAATGGAGAACCTCTTCGCTGAGGGAATATTCCTGTCTCTCTGCTATTATTACCCAATTTTATTTAAACAGATGGGTAGCTCAATAAATGTTTCCCTTTAAAAACAAATAAACGTTTCCCTTTTGCTACAGGTCATGAGCATCTTAGAAGCCTTTGGACATGCCAAGACCACTCTTAATGACCTGTCCAGCTGCTTCATAAAGTATCTTGAACTACAGTTCTGTGAGAGGAAAAAACACTTAACTGGAGGTAAGTGTAAAATTAACAAAGGAGATCTCTGGAGCTACCAGAAGGGGGCAGAGAAACACCAAGCACCGTGGCAAGTGACTGGTGTGCGTGCGTGTGTGCGCGCACCCACATGTGGGTGTATCAGTGTGCGCACCCAAGGTGTCAAGTTATGAGTTCCGAAATTATTGTGAATTGAAAAATATTCTGAAATGCAAGGTGAACCTTTCAAGGCAATTTTTGTGTAAACTATATAATATGAAACCAAACCAAAAACAGCTGAAATGAATCACACTTGCTGAACACAGAAACAAACTTAAATATCAAAGTAATGTGTAACTTGGGTACATAATTCCTTCTTGCAAGATACGTTGAAATCTATTTTAAATAAAACTGAATCTGTATTTTAAAATGATTGAATTAAAACAAATCAAAAAATCAAAATGATCACCCAACTAAACCCAAACTGAACTGTTTCTTATTTGATTTAACTATTTAATGTGTACTTCATGAAAACCCCTTATTTGAAATTCAACTAGTTTAGAATTCACTTGGGATTCTACATCTTTCAAATCAAAGCGGATTATCCGTGCAAATGAATAACATGAATATAACTGTAGTTAGAATGCCTGAATCTACTTGGAGGAATAGAGTATTTTCAAACGTTTTGTCACAGCTGTTAGCACACAAACAATTGTAGTTATCTTTGAAAGAGATCAGTTTTATTTGGGGTTTCAGGTTACACTATCTTCCCTTCAGGAAACAAAAGTCACTTTTGACCATAGTTTAGAAACAAATAACCTGTATTTTGCAGTAAGGTATGTCCAAATCCCATTAGTACTAAATGAAATTTGGTAAAAAATATGCATAAAGAGAGTCAGAAAAGATAATTTTAGATGTTGATGTTAGAGGCTTAAATTCTGCAATAGGAAGGCTGTTTTGTTTTGTTTCTCACTCCATGGCTAAGAGCTCTGTTTGAAGATCTACCATTTTAGGAAAACCTCAGAGGAGAAATGTCTTGAGCCTCAAACTCTGGTTTTCACATCTTTGTTTGTAACACCCCAGTGAGACTATCCCTCCAAGTGGAGGGCACAGCCTGGCCACCTCATTTGTGAGCATCATTTCCCCTGAGCTTTCCGGCACCAAGGGTTGGAGCCATAGCAGCTGGGAGATTCGGGGGTTCTGAAGGTTGCACGTCCGAGCCCCTTGCTACTCCAGGGGGACCCGAAGATAAATAAGGACACTGTGTAATCTGGGAGCTTGTTAGAAATGCAACCTCCTATGCCCCACTGCAGACCTCAGGATTGGGACTTGAACAATTCCTGGCAATTCCCTGGTGATTCAGACAAACGCTGAAGTTTGAGAGGGACGGTCTTAGCCCAACCCAAGTGAAGCCGGATGCTACGGCTTATGCACAGTTGGCTCCGAGGAGACACAGCGTGTTCTTTTATGGAAAAAATGGAATAATTTTATTTATTTATTTATTTTGTGGTTGTAAAGTTTATACTTATTTTTTTAAACTTTTTATTTTATATTGGTGTGCAGTTAACAACTCTGTAACAACCAAATAGAGAAAAGAATTTGAAAAAGAATAGATACATGTATATGTATAACTGAATCACTTCGCTGTACACCTGAAACTGACACAGCTTGTTCTTGATTCAATATTCCCTTTACCAAGGCGAAGATAAGTGGCTTCTGACGGTCTTATCCATTCCTAATTTTGTTTACTTTCTTTTCTGGGTAGAATTTAACATGTCCTCCTCAGGAACGTTAATTTAGAAAATAATTGCTGCATAATAGCAGGAGGCGACGGCTTACTTGTGGAGCCTTCTGTTAATCATCAGGCAGCCCCATGGAGCTCCAGCATAATCAGACCCACAAACACCTCTCACACAGCCTCTGCAGGCTGCACACTGTGACAGGGTGACAATAAATATTCATACAGATGAATCTGAGGCACTTCCAGGTCCTGAAACGCCCTCTGAATTGTTAAAGAGCTGTGAGCATCAGTGTACTGCCCGCCTGGCACGTGACTTCATTTTCAGACGAGGTCACGTGCACAGGTATGGGGGCTTGGGGCTTAGCCATATCTTTTTGTGGGACACAATTCACCCCACGACAGAGAATAAGGAGAGATCTATTGTGTCTGTCTTTTCTTTTCAAAATTATTCTCAGTCTAAGACGACGTATCATCATCACCTCCAAAAACAGGCACTGTTAAAACACGTCAATGGGATATTTTGAATAATTTCATCACTAAGAATCCTTTTCTGAAAGAAAAATTTTAAAAAGTATCAATTTAAATTACTTTACACGTTTTTTAAAGACAGCTGAGTCCTTCAAATTAGTCCTGTGTAAAAGCCTTCTGAATTTTAAGTGTTCACTAAAATAGTAAACCAAATTGGACTAAGGTTTTTACACCTCAAATTAGGTAAAATATATGTAGGTTACAGGTTGATTTCATGCTTCATGGTAGTCTAGATTTTCTTAAATTATCAACATGTAAAATAGTTGTAAGGGGTTTATTGTACAGGGAATATTATATTACTACTTTTAAGGTTGATCGATGCTGTATATTTCCTTTATCGACATTATTGCTTATACTTTTATAATTTAATGCCAACTGCTTGACCAGGGATGCAACCACCAATTGTAACAAAGAAAATACAAGTCTCAGTTTTATGAAACATCAGCTACAGAAAGTCAGGATTGTTTCTTATTTTGAAGAAAGTTTAATTAATAAAGAACATTCTAACCTAGGCTTTCGGTCCAGGGTTTTTTCCCATCTGATTACTTATTTAGCAGTGTAATCTTTCTAAGTTCCCCAAGCCCCGGTTTCTCATGTGCTCCCCTGATTCCAGCTCTGTTGACTGTAGACCAAGTCGCCCCCCCTTATTTCTTCCCCCGCACTTGTCAAAATCTGAAAGCGCCCTTTCCCATCTGTCTGGTTGTTGTCTGTGACTCCTCTTAGGATACAGGTTTGCTGATGACAGAGCGCTTGTCTGTCTGGGCGCACAGTAGGCCTGTGTTCAGTATCTGTTGGATTACAGACTGAGGAGTGGCACTGGGGAGCGATCACAGCGAAGCAGCCATCATTCAGTTCAGGGAGGGGGCTGTGTAAACGCCTCGGAAACTCATTCATGCCAGCAATGAACACCTATTATTGAGAGTCTCCAATAGTCAAGGAAAGTTATCAACAATTAACTCTGGATTATTTTTTGTAAATTAGAGCCGATTCTCTTCATAATGAGAGTTTGTGTGTGCTAAGGGTTGAACCATTATCTGCTTCCTGAGTGTGGAGACTGGCAAAACAGAAACGTGCTGAAGGGTCTACAAAGGTAGGAGGACCCAGAACCCATGTGTGGGAAGGGAAGAATAATTGGCTCCTTGTCTTTTCTGGGTCTTGAAGACACCCAGGCTTATTGAAGTGGAAATTGAAATTTACTAACAGAGATGTTTCCCAATAAATATGCCAAGGCTGTGTTATCTACTTGGGAAAGTTAAAACTTAGAGTGAACACAAAGAGATGGGAAATATATTAAGATGTTGGCATTTCATTTTTTCAAACCTTAATTTTAAATAGACAAACAAATAAATAGTTTTCATCTTCATTGCTGTCATCGTCAACTATCCTTAGTATTATACTCTCGGTTCTTTGAAAAGTTTCAGAATGGCCATCATCAAAAAGTCTATAAATAATAAATGCTGGAGAGGGTGCGGAGAAAAGAGAACCCTCCTGCACTGTTGGTGGGAATGTAAATTGATACAGCCACTATGGAGAACAGTATGGAGGTTCCTTAAAAAACTAAAAATAGAACTAACATATGATCAAGCAATCCCACTCCTGGGTATGAATCCAGAAAAAAACATTGTTCAAAAGGATACATGCACCCCAATGTTCATTGCAGCACTGTTTACAATAGCCAAGACATGGAAGCAACCTAAATGTTCATAGACAGATGAATGGATAGAGAAGATGTGGTATATCTACAATGGAATATTACTCAGCCATAAAAAAGAAATAATGCCATTTGCAGCAACATGGATGGACCTAGAGGTGATCATACTAAGTGAAGTAAGTCAGACAGAGAAAGACAAATGTCATGATATCCCTTATATGTGGAATCTAAAAAAAAAAATGATACAAACGAACTTATATACAAAGCAGAAATAGACCCACAGACATAAAAAACAAACATGGTTATCAAAGGGGAAGGGGGTGGATAAATTAGGAGTTTGGGATTATCATATACACCCTACTATATATAAAATAGATAGCCAACAAGGACCTACTGTATAGCACATGGAATTATACTCAATATTTTGTAATAACCTGTAATAGAAAAGAATCAGAAAAAGAATATGTATACATATATATATACAAAACTGAATCACTCTGCTGTACACCTGAAAATAACACCACATTGTAAACCAACTATACTTCAATTAAAAAAAAAGTTTCCGGGAATTCCCCGGCAGTCCAGTGGTCAGGACTCAACGCTTTCACTGCCTAGGGCCTGGGTTTGATCCCTGGTTGGGGAAGTATGATCCCGCAAGCCATGCGGTGTGGTCAAAAAATTTAAAAAATAATTTTTTTAATGTGAAAAAAATGAAATAAATTAAAAAGAATATTTCGGAGTGCTTTAATTGAGTGCATCTCCTTTGAAGAACAGCATCTTTTAGTGCAAGCAGCCTGGGCTTTGGAGATAAGCCAGTTGGGTTTAAATGTGAAAAGGCCTGCAGCAGGATTTAAATGAGGCAAAGTTGGAAAAACACCTAGCACAGTGCCTGGAACACAGTAGGTACTTTAAATGGTGATTCCTCCTCTCGGGATCTGGGAAGTCTGGGATCTTTGTTTCTTTTTGTCCCCACTTATGGATGGGGAAAGTGAAGTTAAGAGGGACATGTAGATGCCAGTATCAGATTCAGGACCGGGGACCGTACTTTGGGCTCCTGATTGAGGCACCGTTTCACCTGTAACACCCCCAGCATTACTGATCCTGGAGAGTGAAGTCAAAAGTGGTGTCTGGGGGTGAAAGAGAGACTATTTGGCTGCAGTAATTAATCAACAGTGTGCTTTTGGTGATTGCTGATTGAAGGCATGATGGGCGTTTCTGGGAAGAGATCTTATTAGTCATATAATGATAGCCACTTGGGTGGGCAGAGTGAGAGTGGGTGCTGGAAGTTTCTGGAAGCCAGTGGAAGGGCAGCTGGAGCACTTGACCTTCTTGAAGGAGAGGGAGGTTTATGTCTTCCACCTCCTTTCATCTTGAACGAAACTGGGTATAGCTCTATAAAATCCTTTCACTGCATATTACGTTACATATAATCTGCAAACATATATTTTTTTTCAGCAGCGAAACTTTTTGTAAGACCTGCTCACATAGATTTCTGGAAAGATGGAGGATCACAAGTATACTTCCAGTCAAGAATATTTCTGACATAAAGTATTTTTTTAAATGTACAAATCTTCAGAAATCAAGAAATTAGTAGAAACTTTCTGTGCATGGACACTTGCATGAATGAGTCAGAAACATTTTTAACTTCAACACGTATCACTTTCCTTCCATTATTCCAGTTTCATTTTAAACACAACAGAAAGGCCTGTATTTTCCCCATTCAGAAGAATATTAGAGTCTCACAGAAATTTGAACTTTTGGTTGTTTTGAATTTTTGGTTGTTTTCTTCCATCTAAAATCTCCTTAAAGATGGACTTCTTAAAAAAAAAATCCTACTGATCAGAAATTCTTCTAATCCGTAGCAATTTTATTCGCTGCTGGAGATGAGCTAACTAGGATGATACTGTTTTTGAAAGATGAAAGGTATTGAAGTCACTCTATGATGTGGAATTTGATTAGTTCTGAATGCTGCTTTAAATTAAGCTTGTGTGTTGGCTTGAACAAGTGGGCATAAGGTCAGTCTTTTCTCTGAGTGTAGAAGCTTGATGGTCAGAAGGTCACCACTTGGCCCTCCATTTTCACCTGATATTCCATTAGTTGGTGACCAGAAAATAACAGTGGGGACAGCTATGACGGTTTATTTCCTATGTGTACACATTTTTCGAAGTATTCTCTTGAGCAGTTAATTACTTCAGGGTTAATATTATCAATAACAAATGGAACATGTTTTCAGCATTTTGCTTAAGAAGGAAAAAGTAGGAAAGAAAATTGAATAATTAAGACCTCAATTTGAAATTACCTCCTGATTAAATACTCATGGAGAAATGGAAAAGAAACCACACCACCTCATTCTAATTTTACCATCACCTTCGGGCTTTAATGCCACTAATTGAAGGGGTATTTTGAAAGAGTCTTTCTTTATGCACTTCTGATAACTTTTCTAGAAGGTGTCTAATGAGACAGCTTTTCTTAATAAAGTTTATTAATTTTGAGATTTTTTTTTAAGCACTGATCACCATTCTGACTGACTAAATTGACCACTTACAAAATTTATAGGAATAAAGCACTGCGATAGTGGTTCCATTTGTTCAAGTAGATTTGCTATGTAAAAGCCAAATTGGGAGACCTCACATTCTTTGCTTTTAGAGGCTGGACTCTGGAATAATTAACAGTAGACTCATTACACAAAGTTTGGCTTATAGTTCAAATGGAGGGAAAAATTAAATTCATTTTCCTTCCTAAAACTGCTATTTTTTTGATCCCCAAAATTATCGACCATGAATTCTTACTTCAAAGTGGAAAACTATAGTAATTCACAGTTGCATTTAAAATTCAAGTACATAACTGTTTACTGACCATTCATAATGATGAGAATAAACCTAAACTCAAATAAAAAGATTACTCCAGAACAGTAGGGTTTTCAGCATGCCAAGTATATGGTCCTAAGTTCTGACTAACACTAGATTCTGAGTTTCCAGTCCTATCTTTGAAGCAAAACTGGGGTTGTGATTCCCAAATTGCATACTTTCGTCATTTCTCACGTACTATGAACGAAATTTCAACATGTATTTACGATGTGGCTTATTTTTTCTTTTGCTTTTGTAATGTTTAAAGGCAGAGGAGCAAATAATGAATCCTTGATATGAGTCCTACTAATACGTGTGAGGTCACAATAAACCAGGAAGATGACTGGACACCATTCACATTGTGCCTGCATTCCTTACAGACACATTACTTATTTCCTCCCTGACTAGAATGTAAACTTTATTGTTGAAGGACCAGTATCATTATCTACCACTGCACTGCAAACCACAATTTAGCTCCCTCTTCTAATTCCAGTATATTAGGTCTGGAAACCTTAGTACCATTCTGTATATTAAATTGTATCTTCATGAATTCACATAGTATTTGCCTTTGCTACAGTGAGTTTCTTCCAGTGTTTCCAGCAGTGAGAGACCATTGTCTGTATCTCTTGTCCTAATAGTGCAGCTATAAAAACCTTCTGAGCTGTTTGACAGTGATACTTGCTAATGTCTACAGCAGAGCATTTAAAATCAATGTCTACTGATACATACCCGAGCAATACGTACCTGCAAATTTTGAGACATTAATCAAGAAAATTCTAATACTTATTTTGGTGGCTTTGTTATAGGCAAGGACATGTCTTGTTTCAGATTATATTTGTGTACAAAAGTATACATTGGGTCAGGAACAAGGTAAGAATGTCCCCTCTCACCACTCTCTTTCAACATCATACTGGAAATCCTAGCTAATGTAATAAGGAAAAGAAAAAAACAAAGGTACACATATTGGGAAGGAAGAAATCAAGCTGTCTTTGTTGATCTGATCTTAGAAATCCAAAAGAATCATCATCAACAACAACAAAAAACTCCTGGAACTAATTAGTGTTTGTAGCAAAGTTTCAGGGTATAAGGTTAATATACAAAGGTCAATCGCTTTCCTATATATCATCAATGAACAACTGGAATTTGAAATTCAAAACACAGCACCATTTCCATTAGCACCAAAACAGAAATACTTAAGTATAAATTTAGCAACATATGCACATGATCCTCATAAGGAAAACTACAAACCATTGATGAAAGAAAGCAAAGAAGATCTGAATGGTGAGACACTCAATGTTCAACGGACAGGAAGGCTGTGAAGACTCTGTATTGTTAGGATGTCCGTTCTTCCCAATTTGATCTATAGATTCAGTACAATTCCAATAAAAATCCCTGAGTTACTTTATGGATATTGACAGGAGGTTTGTATGGAGAGTTAAAAGATCCAGAAGAGCCAGCACAACACTGAAAAAGAAGAACAACATTGGAGGACTGGCCCTACCCAACTTTAAGACTTACTGTAAAGCTACAGTAATCAAGACAGTGATTCAGTAGCACTGGTGAAAAAATAGGTCAATGGAACACCAATAGAGAGCCCAGAAATAGACCCACATAAACATAGTCAACTAATCATTGACAAAGGAGCAAAGGCAATTCAATAAAGGATAGTCTTTTCCACTAATTATGCTGGAAAGACAGAACATCCACAGGCACAAAGATATCACGAAAAATCGCTGTTAGATCATAAATCTAAACGTAAAAACAAAACCGTAAAACTTTTAAAAGAGAATAGAGGAGAAATTTTACGTGACTGTGGGTTTGGCAATGACTTTTTTTAAAAAAATAAATTTATTTATTTTATTCTTGGCTGCGTTGGGTCTCCGTTGCTGCGCGCGGGCTTTCTCTAGTTGGGGTGAGCAGGGACTGCTTTTCGTTGTGGTTTGCGGGCTTCTCACTGCGGTGGCTTCTCTTGCTGCGGAGCACGGGCTCTAGGCACGCGGGCTTCAGTAGTTGTGGCTCGCGGCTCAGTAGTTGTGGCTCACGGGCTCTAGAGCACAGGCTCCGTAGTTGTGGCACACGGGCTTAGTTGCCCCCGTGGCATGTGGGATCTTTCCGGACCAGGGCTCGGACCCCTGTCCCCGGCATTGGCAGGCGGATTCTTAACCACTGCGCCACCAGGGAAGCCCAGCAATAACTTTTCAGATACAACACTAAAAGCACAATCCATGAAAGGAATAATTGATCATCTAAACTTCATTAAAATTCAAAATTTCTGTTCTGTGAAAGACACTGTTAAGAGAATGAAATGATGAGCCATAGGCTGGGAGAAAATATTTGCAAAAGACGTATTTGATAAAAAATTGTCTAAAATCTATGGAGAACTCTTAATATTCAACAGTAAGAAAACAACTCAGTTTTAAACATGGGCAAAATATCTGCACGGACGTCTCACCAAAGACACCAAGACAGACAAATGGAGATGAGCACGTGAGAAGATGGTCCGCGTTATACGTCATCTAGGAAATGCAGATTAAAACGAGGCTGAAATACCACTGCACACCTGTTAGAATGGCTAAAATCCAAAACACCAACAGCACCAGATACGGGCAAGGATCTGGAGCAACAGGAACTCTGATTTATTGCTTGTGGGAACGCAAAAGGGTGCAGCCGCTTTGGAAGTTTCTTACAAAGTAGTTTCTTACAAAGCTGATCATAGTCTTGCCATATGATCTGGGAATCACATTCCTTGACATTTACTCAACTGAGCTGAAAACCACATCTGCACGTAACGTAGACGTTAATGCTTATAGCAGCTTTATTCCTAATTGCAAAGACGAGAAGCAACCAAGATGTGTTTTAATAGCTGAATGGATAAACAGGCTGTAGTATATTCATGCAATGAAGTATTCGCTAATAAAAAGTGGGCTGTAAAGCCATGAAAAGACCAAAAAGCAACTTTAAATGCATATTATCAAGTGAAGGAAACCAATCTGAAAGGGGCACATACCGTGTGATTCCAGCTATATGACGTTCAGGAAAAGGCAAAGCTATGGAGACAGTAAAAAGATCATTGGTTACCAGGGGTTGCGGGCGAGGGAGGGGTGAGTGGGTGGTTCACTGAGTTTTAGGGCAGACCTCTCTGTATGGTACTGTAATGGTGCACACATGACACGCAAATTTCTCCAATCCCACAAAACTGTACAACACCAAGAGCAAATGCCAATGTAGACTACGGACTTTAGTTAATAATAGTGTATCGATATTGGTTCATTCATTTTAACATATGTACCACTCTAGTGCAAGATGTTAATAATAGTGTGAACAGCGTGTGAGGGAGGGGAGAGAGAGGGTATGTTGGAACTCAGTACTTTCTGCTTAATTTTTCTGGACTTAAAAAATTTCTCTAAAAATAAAGTCTGTTATTTTGTTTTTAAAAGGTCTGTGCTTGGAAAGAAGCTGCATTATTATTTCTTCTAATTAATCTGTGTAAATTTATGGAAATGAAACTAATAATGCCATTTGACAGAATCCCTTTTCTTTTCTTAACCAGCCAGAATTTATACATATATGCTAGAGAAATCCAGACTTGTTTCACAACCTCTTGGCCAGAGCAATTTTCTCATCTTCTCCTTGTTGATGGACGGGTTATCTGCTGAAGAGAAGTATGGACTCCACCTTAACAATTTATGTGCCCATCGGTAAGTGATTATACATTTTTAGTCTGGTAGTTCTGCCTTCAAATTGTGGTTGCATTTTAGCGGTCTTAAAGTTTCTTCTTATTTTTCAGAGAAGAAATGGTGACTTCTTTTAGGAGAATAGTTGGATATACTATTAGATTAGAACTATCTGTATAGCAGGGCTATTACTGTTTATTGAGTGTTTAGGTGACATTTTGTGTATGTGTGTTAACTTATGTTTCTATTTTCCTAGTTTTCAGATCAGAATAAAAAGTTAGCGCACATATAAACTTTTATATTCCTTTGCTGTATTTTGGATATAACATTAGCTATGCATTCCTAATTTTCAGTAGTCTTTTGAAATAATGGGACATAATATTTGAGCAAGTATGATTCATTAGTAACAGATGGGGTTACATAATGGCTTAAGATGAACAATACACATGAACTGGGGGGCTGATTTTCTGCAACGGAGGAGGAAAGTGTTTGTTAAAATGAGGATGCCTTGGTCACAGGAGGACCGCGGAGGGGAGAATTCTTAAGACAGTGAGCTGAGGGGTGTCTTTGCAATGTGTGCATTGCCTGATCCGGTGTGTCTTCCCACAAGGACTGGTCCAGATTTGGATAGGATGGGAGCGAGCCAATAAGGAGAGTAAACCCCATTCAGAGGAGAAGTGGGTGAGAGATAGGACAGAGAGGGAGCTGGGTGTGCGGGTCCAAACACAGCAGTGAATTCCTGGCAAAGCAGGGAGGAGCTGGACTCTGAGAGAGACGTGGATTTACTTCAGATATCTCTTGACACCTGGTTTATTGTTTCCTGGTTGTTTGTTATTGGATTCGAGAAGAACGGTGTGAGTGGTCATGATTTTACGAGAACTTTTGTGAGAGAAAATAAAGGATGCTTGGGGAGGCGGATCATGGCCTGAGGACCAGTCATGTTGTTTGAGAGTTGAGGGTGGAGAGCTGATTGGACAAGTAGGTGGAGATGTCAAATGCAAGCTGAGAGACGGGGGATTTTCCAGGGGCGATGGGGTCTTAATGGAGTGGAACCCCTAGACCTGTCCGAGAAGGGACAGAACAATATCTGTGGTCGCCATTGTCTGGGTTGGCGGGGGGTGAATGATGTGGGGCGTGGGACCGGGGGAGGGGAATGAATTGGCCGTATTCGAAGTCACTGTTACGTGACTAACAGCTCTCGTTCAGTTTCTTTGAAAATATTACATCCAGCAGTATAGATACACTTTATCATGTCAGACAGGAGACATGAGGTAAGAAGGCCTCATCAAAATTGTTTTTTATTCAAAGTAAGAGACTATTTGGAGATTTACTGTCCCCCCAAAACAACAGAAATTCAGAAGAAGAAAACACCGATATCAAAGCATGATTGCCCAGACGAAAGTGATTTAAAAATAGAAATTCTAAGCTACCAGAGCATTAGAAATGTTTTTTTTTTTTTATCAAATCCCTTCATTTCATGAAGGAGAAAATCAAACCCAGAACCATAAAGAGGTCTATACCGAAGTGAATATATTATACAACAGCAGTATTGAGAAACCCCATTACTTGGGATTCATTTTTTGTTTTTCTACATCGCACATCTCTAATGGGAGGAAAAGCCTCAGATTGGGGACCGTGGGGTAGGTGTTCAGGGCAGCCTGTGAGGAAGAAAAGTCTTGGAGCTTTGTGTTCCTGATCTTTCTTATTAGCAAAAGCTCAAAGCTGATAGCAGGCCATTGGCTTCGGTGCGTCTGCGCGTGTGTGTGCGTGCATGTACACGCGTGTGCCTGCGTGCATGTACATGCGTGTGCTTGGCATTGCAGACGCGGAGCCACTGAAGAACAAAAGGCAACAATCTAATCCAGCATTCAGGGAGACAATTCAACTTCTTGGTCTGTGGCTTGGACCCCTCTTTTGAAGTGTGAGAGCGTGTAGGAGAAAACAAGCATTTCTTTATTGACCTCCATTCCAACATCCGTTTCTCTTTGCAAAAGAGGGTTTGGAATCACTTAGGCTATTTAGAAAGTCAAACGTCAGGGGTTGCTTTGTGAGAAGCTCCGACAGGAAAGAACTCAGAAAAATCATGAATAATTCAAGTCCCTTGAACAAAGAAGTTATTTTATTAAAATGAATTATAAATATCTAATGGGCACAAAACAGCATTCCTCAATAAAAATGTACACTGCCACTCCAGATTCATAAACCATATCCATTGGAACATTTGTACAATGAGAATTCCACAGACAAAATATTCTTTCATAATAAGACAAGCTGTTTTGCAAGTTATAACGCACGGTACATCCCAGTGTTTTTGTGATTTGTGTTATATGGATCTTCCAACAGTTACAGTATTCGTGGGTTTTCTCACTTTTACAGTGCTGGTCAGGCTTGAGGAGCTAATATTTGTATGATATTTGAATTTGGGTTGGGGTATCATCTTTGCTTAGTAATTACACACATTAGGTACCACAATTTTGGAAATTGTTTGGCTGGTTTACAGTCAGTAGTATAAAGTTGAACTTGTTAGCCTTCTAACCTTTCACAAATTGATGATCCTTCTGAGTTTCCTCCTTGAAATCAGTATTCATAGGTAAAGTAGATCACTATGCATATAAAAATATAAACATAAACAATATATAAATAAATCTGTATAAACATAATATAAATAAATATATAACATTGCTTATATATAAACAATATTATTATCATCACACCTACTTATCTGATTTTATTTAAAAGATGTTGATATGTCTATTAAACAGAACAAATCAGCACCTAGATTACCATCTGAATATTCCTTTGCTTATTCAATACTTATTCCATAATATAGCTTGTCTTGAAATTTTGATGAAGTATGTCGTCTTAAAGCAAACGTTACAAAATTTTGCAAGCCTGCCTCCTTCAAATACATCTTTTCTTTATTACTACCAATTCATTACCCACATGAAACATAAAATAGGCATGGAGCAGGAATTGCGAGCTGAAGGCATATCCAATGTTTATCACGTGTCCTTACATGATTAGAACTCCAGAGAGAAGAAAGTATTGTAACTAACGCTACTGTAATTAAAGCTACAAAAGTGTTTTGTTTTTCTTTTAACTTTGACTCTGTTTTTGGAGTTAAAAGTTTTCAAAGTCTCACATGAAAATTTATGCAGGTTTATTTCAGTGTTAAATGCACCTAAAAATACTTCCTTGTTTGTAAAATTGGAACAGTATCTAGAACAAGCAGATAGCACTCTTGCTTATGGAATAGAAATGGTACAGATATAGACATCAGCTCCTACAGCTTAACCGAACGAAAACAATATTTATAACACTTCGCATAAAATTTTCCTGGACAGATTGTTTAAACAACGGCAACAAGAAAAATGTCTATAGGTCTTAACAAGAAAAATGTCTATAGGTCTCAACATTTTGAGCAGCGGCAGTAAGAGTGCATTGGTTGAGAATTCCCACTAGATGGCACACTGTCCACAAAGTTAGACAGGAGCAAAAAAAAAAAAAAAAAAAAAAAATCCATCATTAAAGGTTTCTTTTTTATTTATGGTTCTTCCTATGATTTACTTTTTCTTTTTCCTGGCTGTTTGTTTTTCAAGTTTTATCTCAAAAAAATACTAACATTACATCTGAGCAATAAATGTCATTTATGTTTCTGGGAATTGAGATTTAATGAAAGTTAGAAATAGTCATTAATTGCTTATCTTCAACCTGCTATAAACAGCTTTTATGGATGTAGTCCCAGAACAGTTGGGCTCTGAAATACAAAGAAATTATTCCTAATCTCCCTTCATATTGATTAATGATGGAAATGATTGTGGTGCTACATAAGAACATTCTCAGCAAAGGTCAGATTTTGAATTATAAGCTGAGAGCAAGCGATGTTTGACTCAGTGCATGACCTGTTTCTAACCTTGTGTGTTAGTGAAAGGAAACTCTGACTCACTGAGTACTTGAACTTGAAAGTGCTGCTGGGGTACACCTGTCGCGGTAAACGCAGCAATGAACTCTCAGCGAATGTTCAGTTTTTGCTAAGGCTTTATTACGTGCATTTATCTTCAGTTGAGAAAGACACATAATTTTTAAAAAGGTAAGGGTAAACTTAAGTATTCTTTGAGGATGATCTTGTGATATAATACAAGATTTACTCAGTACACATTTTAGGCATGCAAACTTGAAGGTGCTCCCAAGACAAAGATTTGAGACAGGAGGTATTATATGTTTTTTCTTTTTTAAAAAAATTTTTATTGAAATGTAGTTGATTTACAGTATCATGTAGGCTTCAGGTATACAGCACAGCGATTCGGTTATACGTGTATATATATATTTTTCACGTTCTTTTCCCTTACAGGTTATTACATAATATTGAGTATAGAATTCACAGATATTTTCATTTCATACTGCGGTGGTTATAGATATCTCCAAATGTCATTTACACTCTCACTGCTTTAGATTTACAGTAGTTATGAGACTTGTGGCTAGGTCTTGTTTTTGTTTGTTTGTTTGTTTTTAATTTTTTTTACAGCAGGTTCTTATTGTTTATCTATTTTATACATATTAGTGTGTGTATGTCGATCTATAATCTATTTCTAACTGATTCTATTATTATCTAAATGATAATCACAGTCATAATGTATGCAACCTACGGAGCGCTTAGCATAGGCCGGTCCCTCTCCTAGTTTTCCCTTGTCTCGGCGAATCCTCGCCGGTAATTAAGCAGAAGGTGCAGGACCGCATTTTCATTGGGTGGCCCAGGACATGAGGATGGAGAGGCCAGCCAGGGGCCCAGTATAACCCTGTGTTGTCTCTGCAGCAACGTTGCCTATGAATAACACCAGCTGCCTTTGCACCTTTGCATCGAAGAGATTTGAAAGAAAATGAGAGGGGAAGCACCAGGTCAGCCTGTATGTGTGTTTTTATTTACAATCGGTTCAGCAAAACTAACTTAGGACACGCTAGAGGCTGTTCCCTCTAACTACCATAAAAAGCAACTCTGGGTCATTTCTTTATCCAGCAGTAACATGAGAAAAATTCTGAAGTGCATTCATTACGCTAGCTGAAGGTTACATTGACAATATAAAGAGGGTTGGATCACCCCCGCCAATGCGCAGGTAAATTTCACTTGTGAAAACCCAGCAGGAAAAGGTCAGGGCCCGCGGCTTTCTAACTTCCTTCCATTCGTGAGTTCTGTCCACCCAGCAGCGGAGGGGGCAGACGGAGGAGCCGCAGAAGTCAGGCACTGCCCTCGGCCTCTAGCTTGTCCTCAGAACCCTACGGAAGAGCGAAGGGGAGCTGCGGTAACCTGAGTTGTGTTCGTAATAAATACGAAGCACAGATGCGTGCTACTTAGCACGTAGCCTTCCTCAAGGCCACTTAGCTGGTAAATGTAGCCAGTGAAAGAGCCTGGTTCCAAACCCAGCTATATGTGGCTTCCAGTTTTCTGTGCACCAGAATTTCGTGATTCCTAGTGTCAGATGCCCAACTCTCACACATTTAAGAACAAAAACAAAAAAAAAAGAAAAAAGGAGAAGGACTCAGAGGGTCACGTAACTGGAGAAAAGAGAAGTTATGCTTGGGTGGGATAACTAGACCCAGGAACTCCAGTGCTGCCTCTGTGGCTCTCTGTCTCTGGCTCTCCCTCTCTCTCACACACACGTCTTTTTTTGTTGGCTTGTTTTGTTTTTTGTTTTGTTTCTAACGTGGGGGAGAATCCAACACAGGCAGCCCTAACCTTCCACGTCTCAGGAACCCTGGACGGAAAGCAAAGCTGTCTTTCTCAAAGACGCCACCTTGGCGCCCAGCACAGGCTGGGCCTGTGTCTCGTTTGCACAGCTTCTCATCTGTGTGCCTCTTCAGTCCCACCCCTTACACTCAGGGCAGATCAACATTTGATAAATTCCAATTTAACTATAAACTTCCTAGCTCCAAAGTCTTTAATAAATATTGCTTTTCTGTCATATCACGTGAAGTCTCCTGGCCTTGTTGCAAGGCAGCAGAGCTGACCACGCCTCAGGGAATTTAGGGGAAGGGGCTGTTAACATGTTCTTCAAGGTTCTGTCTGTAGTTGCTCAGCCTATAGGAGTGGAGGTGAGTATCAGTCAGGTGAAAACTTAGTTGTTTGCTGATTGAAGAAAAGAAACTTTCAAAAATCCAAAGATCTAAGTTTTAGTATATATATTTACATATGTATACAAATAAATAAATACACACACACACACACACACACGAATAAAGAACATATTTTTCCCCCAGAGTTTAGGATGAGGGCAGTTGTGGCTTGTGTAGTGTAGCTTGCATAGGTCTGAAAACATGGCAGTAATTGTTTCTCACCTAAAGGAAGACTCATCCGACCTCAGGACCACAAGGCAGGCACTCACTGAAAATGACCTTCACATCCGCTCCTGTGACCTTCCTCCCTCTTTCTCAGTCTCTCTTTGTCTCTCTCCCTTTAAAATTATTTCCTCTTAGAAATTACTGTATTGTATTCTAATTTATGAGGAACTGTATCGAGATGCTAAACAGGCAGGGTGTAGAGAACAATCCACGTGTAAATGGGGGCGTGGCTTTCGCAGGCTGCAGAAGTTGTAGAGGAGACCACAGTCTCCCCAAGTGCTTGTCTGGTGACTCCACTGCCATTCTGGAGAGACTTGTTTCCAGTTCTGTGTGTGTGAATATGTCTCCTTTCCAAACCCTGTGACTGTAGCAGACAGCGCCCCGCGCTCGGCTGTGACGCGTCTCCAGTTCCGTCCGCCCACATCTGCCCTGCGGATGCAGTCGGTGGTGGTCCTTCGTTGGGTCTTCGTTGCTGCACGCAGGCTTTCTCTAGTTGCGGCGAGCGGGGGATACTTTTCGTTGCAGTGTGCAGACTTCTCATTGCCGTGGCTTCTCTTATTGCGGAGCACGGGCTCTAGACCCACTGGCTTCGGTAGTTGTGGCACGTGGGCTCAGTAATTGTGGCGCATGGGCTCAGTTGCTCTGCAGCATGTGGGATCTTCCCGGACCAGGGCTCGAACCCGTGTCCCCTGCCTTGGCAGGCGGATTCTTCACCACTGCACCACCAGGGAAGTCCCAATGACACAGTTTAAACCTGCCTCTTGCCGGCTGGGTAATTTGGGAAAATCGGGCAACCTCTCTCTGCTTCTCTTTGCTCCTCCGTGACAGAGGGCTGACCTCGGAGCCCTGCTGTGAGTGAGGACTGCACAGGCTGTCTCGAGTAGGTCCTAGAAGGCGGCATACAAGGAACAGCAATATTGTTGATATTATTATAGGAGGCTCTTTCCCATCAGAGTCACGTGGGGACAGCTGAAGGGATAATTGTTTGGAAAAAGATGACGAGCTAGTGTCAGAACTTGAGTTCTCGTAGGAGCTCTGGGTCTGGGGAAGGCTTCTTCCAAGCCTGTGTCTCTGCCCCCATGCAACTGGGTCCAGGGACCTTCCCCAACTTCTGCTGTGTGAGTCGGGCTCTGAGTCTGTGGTCACTGTGATGAATTACTTGTTTCAGTTATCGAAACGTAATTGTATCTTTTGATGAAAATCAGCACAGCCCTTTTGAAGAGGTGAGGGCGGCTGAGAGTAGGTGTGGGAAGGAGGACGGGGGTGGGGGGTGGGGGGGGAACATGGCCGCAGCGGGTGCTGATGGGCCGAGAAATCAGAGGGTCTCCCATCAGCCCCACGGCCGGGCTTCTCCGACAGAGAGCACCTCGTTACTGTTACTGAGATACCAGGGAAAGTGCAACCCTAGGCAGAACCTGAACACTCCTGGAGAACTTCCTGTTCACATTTTCCCTGTGGCAGAAAATCAATTCAGATGCTTCAAATGCTTTGCCTTTCTGTACCAGCTAGAAGTAGAAAAAAAAAAAAAATAGAGATTTTCTTTAAGTTCAAAACCCTGCGCTTATTTAATCAGAGATGATGATGACCTCAATAAGATTTCGGAATGCACGATTTGTTACCAATAATCTGTCTCCTCAAGTGGATTCGGCTAGTTCAAACCAAATGTGCGTTGTGCATATTACAGGGTGGGTTCTGAAACTGATAACGTGATGTGGATATTTATGTAGAATCCTACGGTGAAAGGTGTGTGTTTACGTGTGTGTACACAAATCTAAGATTACATTCCAGGCCGTGAAAAGAAGCAGCATTTTGAAGCTAAGGCTGTTTATTCTTGTAACTCCACAGGGGAATCTGAAAGCGCGTGGGAGGAATAATTAAAATCAAATAACCAACATTTGCTTGTGCTAAGAACTTGATGTTTATCATCTCGCTTTATCCACAGCCCAGCCTGACACAAGGTTGAGTGAATCACCCAAGGTCCCATCCTAGGAGCGTAAGAGTCTCTCTTAAACACCTCACATTTCTGCCTCTCAAACCCTGATTTCTTGATAACAGATGAAAGATTTTGCAGAAATGTTTGAAAAGGAGCTATAAAAGATCACACTACCCGGAGAAAGGCTCTCTGACACCTGAGGGGAGGCTGGGGCCCCGAGGGCACAGATCACAGCTACTCCTCCGGTCCGGGTACCCGGTAGCCCGCTGGGAGGATGCTAGCTGACCAAAGGATGCAGTTAAATGTGGTTCAGACTGGGGCGAATTCAGACACAGAGAAGAATGAAGAGATACAGGAACTGGTGATAAAGTGAAGACAGGACAGCTAAATGAGTGTCTAAGGGTGTCCAACTCCGGCGGGATCACTGCACAGGAAGGGGGCTGCTGACTGCTGACGGGGCGACTGCTGAGGGCTGTGAGGTCTCATTCCCAGTGAGGATGGAGAGGGAAAGAGAAACTGGACCTCTGGCCTGTCTGGCCCCGCCCCACCTGCTCCAGACCACCTGTCCACCAGCACCACGCCCACTCTCCCTTCCCCCAAGACCCAGGCTTCTCGGGCCTCTGTCTGCAGCCTTTCCTCATCTTCTGCAGTGTCTGGGCCTGCTCTTTCGTGCAGATCCAGAATTCTCAGAATTCAAGCCAAGCAGTTTGGGGTCCTTTGTTTCTTGCTTGTTTGAAGGTTTCTGCCACCCCAGGACTTTGTGTTAACCTCATCGTTAATTAAAATCAGATTTTATGGGCTTCCCTGGTGGCGCTGTGGTTGGGAGTCCACCTGCCGATGCAGGGGACACGGGTTCGTGCCCCGGTCCGGGAGGATCCCACATGCCGCGGAGCGGCTGGGCCCGTGAGCCATGGCCGCTGAGCCTGCACGTCTGGAGCCTGTGCTCCGCAATGGGAAAGGCCGCGTACTGCATAAAAAAAAAAAAAGTCAGATTTTATGGTTACACGAATTATCCTGAGCCACACCTTCCCCACCCAGCAACTGTTTACTCTGATCTCAGAACCCGGGTGTGAAGCTGTTCGCTGTGTCTGTTCGGACAGTGGGCTCTCTCGTCACTGAACTCTCTCAGCTAGGTGCAGCATCATCCCAGAATCTCAGAAGAAGCAAAGCCCTTCTCCTGTCCTCCACCACCAGCTTATGGCCTTGGTTGGCTTAAGGGGAATTAGCATATTAAAACATTTGCATGCTGGCGCTAATACATAAATCAGATCCTGATATGAAGCTATATTTGCCCCCCTGGGCACATGGACATCTAATAGAAATCTCCAACTGGACGTGTCCCGTCTGAGCTCCTGATCAGCCCAGCCCTCCGCCGCAAAACCTGCTCCATCCTCCACTGGCAATGCCGGCCTTCTTCTCACAACCACAGGCGACCCATCAGCTGGCCCCACTTCCCACTCTCCACTGCCGCCACCCCAGGTGTCACCCGCGTGTCTCCTCTGGATGACGGCACAGGTGTCCCTGGTCCCCGTCAGCGACCAGGCCTCAAGGCAACAGCCAGAAGGATTCTTTGAAGCCCTCCTCCGCCAGCCCTGCAGTTTTTCCTCATTCCTCTAAGGGTAGGGAGCCATCAACGGCCTCCGTGGCTCTGTGATCTGGTCCCTCGGCACTGACCTCCCTGGTGTCCCCGAGGCTCTGTGATCTGGTCCCTCGGCACTGACCTCCCTGGTCTCCCCGAGGCTCTGTGATCTGGTCCCTCGGCACTGACCTCCCTGGTCTCCCCGTGGCTCCCTGCCTGGCCACACCGTGGCCTCCATGTCCCGCTTTGAGCCTTCCCACCCAGCTTTGCTCCCGCTGGCCCCCCTTCCCAGAATGCTCTTCCTCCAGACTCCACCTTGGCTGCCTCCTTATGTCTTCAGGGCTTGGCTCACATCTCCCCTTCCCAGCGAGCCCGGCACCCCCAAGCCCTCTTTGTGCTCTGCGCGCTTCCCTCCATAGAACTCAGCACCTTAACACACGCCAGGATTGACTCGTTCAGGGTACCCCCCGCACCTCGTCTGCCCCCACGGGAATTTACATGCCATGAGGGTGTAGGTGTTCGTCTGAGTCACTGACCAGTTGAAAGTGGCTGGAATTGCTCTTGGCACAGAATAGGCTCTGAGTAAGTCCTTGTTAACTGTGGCACATATGAAAGTATCTGTTTAACTAAAGTCACTGAGAATGTCTTATCCCCCCAGTTATTGCTTGCGCTCAAGATAAAGAAGGTTTTCAAAATGATGTCATGGCTTTCCTCATTTGGGTTACTATTTACCGTAACCTGGGGCTTTCCAGCACTCATCTGAGGGTGTTTATTTTCAGACTTTGTATCTGTTCTGACACGGCTGTCTCTTTTGCAGTTTGAACTCTTTTGGCGGCATGCAACTTCCTTAGAGAACCTTGGAGGAAGCAAAGGGTTTCTGTCTTCACTGTCAGTTTAGGGCCATAGAGTCAAAGCGTGTGTTTAAATATACCCAGTAGTCTCTGTGTTTATAGAGAGAAAAGTTCATTTGGATAGGACGCTGGCTCGTCCATCCGCCCCGCTGGACGCCCCTGCTGAGATGTGCGAGGTGTCCTGAGGGTTTGTGGCACGTGAGTTGAATCGAAGGAGCTCTGGGTGGGTGGGATTGACCCCCCATCGTGGCTTCCTCCAGTCTCACCAGTGGCCCTGTTGGCTGTCCCTCCTTTCCCCGTGTTCCTGCTACCGCCCTGGGCTTGGCTGTCATCCTTTCTCACCTGACATTCTTCAAGTCTTCCCAACACTGACTGGCCCCGTTACCATCCCTGCCCCACTCTCTTTCGGAAGCAGCAGTCAGATCTCGTCCTGTCCACACCCCTTAAGACCTCCTAGCGTTTTTCACTGGAGGACGGAATGGACTGCAGTCTCTTGGCTTCACCCATGGGGCCTCCAGCCCAGCCTCTGCCCCCTCGTCCCCGGGAGGCACACGTCTCCGGGAGCAGCTGCGGAGGCCTCGTGGCTGGGCTGAGGGGAGAGTGAGAAGTGGGGGCTGAGGACGGAGAGGTGGACACAGTGCCACTAGAAAGAGAAGCAGAGATGCCGGCTGAGTCTAAATGTCCATGGAGACGGGAGAGCAGCACAGAGTAGCCCCTAGAGACCAAGGGCCACAAGAAGAGAAACAGGACTGGTGTTTCCTAGTACGGTTTCTGGAGAGAAATAGGAGCAAGACCACAGACGAAGGCTCCCAGGTGGGCTTATCCCAGACAGGCTCTTTCCTTACCTAGAGGACACGCCCTTCACATTGACGGATGCTCTGGACTGTATCCAATTCATAATCAGGACACCTTTTGAATTTCTGGTGCCAAAAACATTTAGACATGGGTGAGGGAGATTAAGAGGTACAAGCTTCCAGCTGCAAAATAAATGAGTCACGGCACGTGCGACGTGGGGATTAGAGTCAATAACTATGTAACATCTTTGTACGGTGACGGATCCCAGCTAGACTTCTCATGGTGATCAGTTTGAAATGTATAGAAATATCGAATCACTGTGGTGTGTAACAGGAACTAACATAGTGTTGAAGGTCAGTTATACTTCAAAAACAAACAAACTCAAAGAAAAAGAGATCAGATATATGTTTCCAGAGGTGAGGGTTTGGGGGAAGGGGAATTAGATGAAGGTGGTCGAAAGGTACAACCTTCCACTTAAAAGATGAATAAGAGCTAGGGATCTAATGTACATCAGGATGTGTATAATTCACACTGCTCTTTTTATAGATAAAGTTCAGAGAGTAAATCCTAAGGGCTCTCATCACAAGAAAACATTTTTTCCTATTTCTTTAATTTTTTTAGTTGACGTGATGGAGCTTCACTCCGCTTATGGTGATAATCCCTTATGATGTATGTAAATCAAATCATTATACTGTACACCTTAAATTTATACAGTGTTGTATGTCAATTATAGTTTTATTGAGAAAACTGGAAGAAAAAAATATATTAGAGAAATAATTTATTTCAGATTGCAGCTCTGTCCAGGTTACAGGCACTGTGTTGGAGGCTAAGAATACCAAGATGTAAGGTAACCAGTGACTGAATTTCCAGGGTCCTCCTGTGAAAAAGAACCACAACCAGATGCAGGTGGACTTTATCCTGTGATATGACGAGTGAGATTCAGCTGTGGACCTCAGCCATCATCTGGACAGCAGGATGCCCTCGTGATTGGGGGAGCAGGCGTTCCCCAGATAGAGAAGGTCCCAGATGCAGAAATAACAGAAGCCAAGGACACTTAGAGAAAATGAGTGTCTTGCCCAAATACCAGTGATTTTCCTACATGAGGAAGTAGCAAATGATGCATTGTATTTATACTTGAGCATCTCTCTCTTACGCCCTCCTCTGCACAACAGCGAGACTGATCTTCCTCAATGAGTGACTTCCCGCATCCCTTGGGGAATGTCGAACCTACCTGTGCTCGACCCTTCCTGGAGATTCTGATGTTATTGGCCTGGGGCATGGCCTGGGCATTGAGACTCGCCCCCGGGATTCGAATGTGCCCTAAGGAGATCCATAGTCTTGGGTGAATCAGGGCTCTGCAGGTGCCGGCCGTCCAGAGGTCCCTGATGACGCCTAAATGAAAGTCCAGCTTGTGAAATGGACTCACAAATAGGCCCTTCTGATATGGAAATGTATTTATACTTTACGAGACTTTTGAAATTCAAAACTTTTCTTTGGAGATGAGGTCAAACCGGGCAGGGCGAATATTCTGCTGTATGGAATCAAATGAAACAAATGGACTTAATATTTCCCTGGTGCCAGGGCAGGAAAGGGTTGAGCACATCACGGAAATTCAAGGCTACCTGAGTTCTCACACACCCCACAAGGCGGCCTTTCCTGCCTTCTCAGCGATAAGGAAATCAACAAGACTCAGAGGGACCTGAACTCTGGAAAGTCCGAAGCCAGGATGACCTTCAGACCCAGAGGACGACTGCACTCCACGCTGAGCTGTCTCTGACTGCCACCGTCCTTTCCACCAGGCACATCTTCAGTGGAGTGCCAGGCATTGCCCAGGAAGCCCCTCAGTGAGATTTCTAGAACTTTCTCTTGTGTTAGGAATCCCCCAGCCCATCTCTGCTCAGCCCAAGGTTGAAGGCGACACTGCCCGTGCTCGCCTTTTGAGTGTCCTCCTCTCCCCAGCCTTCCAGGGAGGATGCCCAGGAAAGAGGGATGGGAGAAACTTGAACGAGAGAGGAAGCTAGGATGGATTCCTGAGGCCTTCAGGGAAAGAAGTGAGGAGAGCAGGGGACCAGCCTGGAGGCGAGGAAGGGTGGGATGATGGGCAAGGTGGCCCATCCACGTGCCAGACACGTCCTCACACCTCCCATCAGCAAATACGTTAAGGTAGTTGTCGTTAACAATTACGTGAGATTACATTGTATCCATCATGTTCTAGGTAAATCTTACACAAAATGTTACATATAATTATATGTAATAATGCGATTACGAATATACCGAATTTCTCATGCTTTATATTTGAGCAGCGATGTGGCACTCATCTAGAAAATCAGGTTGCATTGATGTTAACATACAAGAAAAGAATGGCAGGATACATGTAAAGAACTAGACATGCAAACAATTGAAAGGAGAATGGAGTATAGTTTGTCAGGTAAAAGGAGTGTATGTGGACAGCTTACATAGGTTATGTGAGGGACCACACAAACAGCAGTTCCGTAAAATGAAAATTCATAGAGCCTGAAGCTGTACTTTTGAACTGAAATGACCTAAAGTAAAGTGACGAGCAGAGATGTATCAGGTAAGCACATGAAAGCTTATACCAAAGTCTGTGCTTTTCATGGAAACACTATATTTCAGGCATTTATAGTATACTTACTAAAAAATTGAGCACATCTTAGGCCATGAAGTTTAATAAATTCCCAAATTCCAAAATTGTACAGGGTTTATGGTCTATCTACAGTGTGATGAAATTAGAAACAAAATACAGAAGTAAAAGCAAACAAACAAAAGGTCACTAGAAAACTAAATATTGATCATTGGTAATAGAAATAAAGGGTATAACCACGGAGAGAGTGACACTAAATAAATAAGAATCCTTTGACATTGACTCTAAAAGAAATGAAAAATCCAATGAGATGAGAACCATAGAAGGAACCTAGCTGGTTTCCATCCCAGAAAGAAGCCATGCTCAGGAAGTTCCTAAGCGAGTTCTTTCAGACCTTCGGAGAACAAACAACTGTTTAAACCACTGCAGAAATGAGCGATTGAAGAGAAGCCCAGAGTTCCAGTACTCACATGAAAAGATGCACATTCTCACGAGTAATCGAGGAAATGGAAACTGAAAGAATAATTAGGTACCATTTCACAATGAAAATATTTGCAACAGTAAGAAAAATCAGATAATACAAAGGGTGAGGCATTCTGACACGCTCCCGATGAGAGTTTAGGTTAGTACAGCCACTTCGAAGAACAGTGTTTGGTCAAGTTGGACACGTGTATAACATACAAAGGCAGGTGGGTGTTACTCCACAGGCCGCTCTTGGCAATATCTGGACACATCTTTGGCTGTGACAGCCTGGGGAGGGGGTGCTTCTGGCACCTCGTGAGCAGAGGGAGAGGGAGCTGCAGAACGGCCCCGCCTTCCCCAGGATGGCCACACAGCAGAGAGTCATCAGACCACAGAGCTCAGCAGCCCCGAGGTGGAAAAACTCTGCATAGGGAAACCCACACATGTGCATAAAAAACATGGACATGGGTCTTCACTGGCACACTTTTCAAAGATGCAAATACACTAGTAGAAAAGAAAAGGAATGATGGTATCTGAGGAAATGAGTAAATTAATCAGGTGGTGGCCATGGTAGAGTATTTAAAATAATGTAAATAAATGAACCTAAACTGTATGTAAGAATAGATCTTATAAATCTAAAGTTGAGTTAAAGCAATTTGCTGAATGATACATATAAATAATATTTATATAATTTTAAATACAATAATATTACATATTTTATAGATACATACATGTATAATTTAATTTTTTTTTTTTTGTGGTACGTGGGCCTCTCACTGCTGTGGCCTCTCCCGTTGCGGAGCACAGGCTCCGGACGCGCAGGCCCAGCGGCCGTGGCTCACGGGCCCAGCTGCTCCACGGCATGTGGGATCTTCCCGGACCGGGGCACGAACCCGTGTCCTCTGCATTGGCAGGCGGACTCTCAACCACTGTGTCACCAGGGAAGCCCCTATAATTTAATTAAAAAAAAAAAATACACTGAAAAGATAGACACAAAGTTGATCATACTGGTTTCCTCTGATAAGGAAGGGTGAAATGGACAGATGGGGATGTTAACTTTATCTGTGAAATTTATTGGTAAAAAACAAAGATTTGAACTAAATATGTCACAGTGTTGCTATTTTCACATCGTTGAAGAACGATCCATTGGCTCTCTGTATGTTCCACTTTTAAAACTTTTATCAGTGTCAAAATTTTAAAAAGAAATTTAAATCCAGAATATCTATGATATCAACATATCAAAAGAACTACCGGTTAAAGAAACAAATAGAAATTATCTGACTTGTAGATATACAGGCATAAATAAAATATTAGCAGATAGAATCTAGCAATCCATTAGAAGCTACTCAGTGATCAATATTAAGAAATTTAATTATTAGTACCATACATCACATCAATAAGTAAAAAGGGAAAAATCAATTGACCATTTCAGTAGGTGCCAAAAGACAAAAACATTCAACTCCCAAATCTTTTTTTAAATTAGAAATAAAAGGAGTCTTTCACATGAAAAAAATTATTTATCTCAAGACATCATATTTAGTTGTGAAATAAATCCAGATTCTTTTTAGCATTGATCCTAAAGTTGTAATTGTTGTGATCAGAGAAGAAAATTAAGAGGAATAAACATTATCAAGGGTAAGACAAAATTACCATTATAAGTAAAATGAAAGCTCACCTAGAAAATCAAGTAAATCAGTGGCAGAGTATTTTCTCTAATAATATATTTCAGTAATGTTTTGAGTTACAAAACAAACATATGCAAAAATAAAAAGATCACATATGTACCAGCTGTAACCCCTTAGATAAAATAGATGAGCAGAAGTAGTCCTTTTAAAAGAATGCTGCTGAAGTATAAAATCTCTGTGAATAAGAATGACCTAATAGAGACATTCACTCATAAAATGCAGTCATGAGAACAGGGACTTCGGAATCATAGGGCTCCAACTGTGAACACACACACACACTTACACCCATGCACACTTAAATACACACCTCCTCTTTTAACTGAGCATCTCTGTTTTACCTGTTTTATATATTGGAATCCCTTAAGATTAGTATTCAAAGTTTTCATGATGGAAAAAAATTCTAAAACCATTGCTCTCAAGCATTCTAGTCTGCCTAAGAATTATTTATGCATATCTCCATCTGTTCCTGGCCACGCTAATCTCCTCCCCGTTCCCATGAAGCGTTCCGTCCTCCCGCAGCAAGAATCTGGCCAAACGTGTTCAGTGGATGAATGAGGGAACGAGGGAATGAATGTGTGGGTAAATGAGTAAATGAATGAATGAGTGGATGAATCAATGAATGAGTGGGTAAATGAGTGGATGAATGAAAGCCTTGACACTCTTCCTTCTGCCTGGGTTCTCCTCCTGCACCTGGAAAACACTCATTCTAAACATTCATCTCGAGTACCTCTGTCCTTTGGCGCTTTCCTGACTCCTTCCTTTGTCCTTCGTGGTCACAGGTAGTCTCTCCACGTTCTGTGCTTATCTCTACTGTGGACCCCATCATGGTTACATATTGTGTGCTTACATCGCTGTCTTTCCTTAAGAAGCAGATAAGACTTGAGACCATGACTTAATCAACTTAATGCCTCTAGATCCAGGCAACATCATTGGCACAGAATAGGTGTGCGATTAAATGGGTGTTATGTGTGCGCGTGTGTGTATAGATTTCTAATTTTATAGCAGTGATTCTAGATGTAAATTTTTTGTTTATTCTGCTTGAGACTTCGATTTGCAAATCATCAGAGGCATGTATTTTACCAAGTATGAAAAATTCTTGGCCATCATCTCTGTGAATGTTCCCTTTTCCCTCTGGAACTCCTGTTGGATGCATGCTGTTCCTTTTCATTTTCTCTCTCCTCCTCTAACTTCTTTCATATTCTCTATCTCTGTATCTCTCTGTGCTTCATTCTGGGTAATTTCTGCAGTGCTTTCTGATAGTTTACTTCTCTGTTTGGAGCAGCTGTTAATCTGATGTTCAATGCATACTTTGCATTTTAATTTCAGTGACTTTTTTTTCCCATTTCTAAGAGTTCTACTTTGTTCTTTCAAATCAAATCTGATTTTTCTTAAATATGGTTTCTTGTTCTTTTCTCGTATTATATTTTCAGTTCTTTAATTTGTTTTAAACATATTTGTTATACCGTCTGTAACCAGTCATTGTATTATCTGGAACTCTCAGGCTTCAACTCTTGCTGTCTATTACGTCTGATGACAGCTGCTCAGGGAACGTTATTTCTCCTGGTGTTTGTCCTTCGGGGTGTGAGTTGCTGCCCCTTGGTGGCCAGGCTGGGAGAGTCCTGCGTGGCCTGAGTCAAGGGTTACCCTCTAGAGAGTTTCTCTCCCTTTGGTCAGATGCTCAGGGAGTGTTACCCACCTGGGACCATTTTTATGCTAATTATTTAGTTGAAATGTCCTAAGGACACACATGCAGTCTGAGTTTAAACCTCTAAAACCAAGAAAGGGCTGTCTGTGGGTATAACTTTTGCCTCCCAGAATCCACCCCAGTGAGTTTCCCCAGTGAGTTGCCTGCCTGTGTCTGTGGGGCAGGTATCTCTTCCATAAGCCTTTTGATTGTCTAGCTTTATGTACTTTCTAGGGCCAAAACCATGTTCTCCTTCCTGTGTGGACCTTAGCCCCTTGGTTAATAGAATAAACCAAAGTTCCTGTAAACCCTAAGGTTCAGGTCATGGTTGCCTCTGGGCAACCCAGGGACTGCTCCTTTACTCTCACGTGTGCAGTTTGTCTGGTCCACACCGTCCCAGAAGTGCACTTCCCTAGTGATATATTTCTGTTTTGGAGAAATGAAGAGACTCTTTTTCTTCACTATAGATCCAGAGTGAACAGTGGTTTTAGGTTATTTTAAGATATGTGAGCTATCTATATATGTAGAGTAGATCATGTCGAGATGTGTGTGTGTGATTGGAAGCATCTTTACATTCACCCAGGAAGTGGATATTACTAAATTTGATTATAGCTAAATATTTTGACAAATCCTAAACACTTCTGTACTTACTTTGGGAGTATTGTTAGAGCTAGCTAGTCCAGAGCTTTAGCTTTTAGACAGATTCCTCTAACACTTTCATAGGAAATAAAGTACTCAAAACATCAGTATCAACAGGAGGCATGATACGTGGTGACGCTATGCTATTGTTGACAACCGGTTGGGTCATGTATAATATGACGTGTGTGTGTGTGTGTGTGGGGTGTCCAGGTATAGAAGAGCTTGCCCTTGGGATACTGCACACTCTCACCTGTTTAAGTATTTCATGGTAAACAGAACATCACGCAGTGACGACTCATCTTATTTCTCAGTCATCTCTTACATCAAATGCATTAGCTTGGTAAAATCACCCACGTGTTGTATCTGTAAACCCTCACCATGAATCTGCTGCTTGCTGATAACCTTTGCAAAATGCATTAGTAATAAAAAGAGACCCTGAACACACAAAACAGCAGAGGACACACGTGATTGAAGTATTAAAGTGAATGAGGTCTATCGGATATAAATCTGCTATCACATCGAGCTGTTCTTCACAGTGAATCCTTTAAGAATGAAATAAAACTCAACTATTTTGATGTAGGTTGCACAGAAGACCGTTTTTACTTATTTCTCACAAGAAGGATTACTTGCTGTATGTTCTACTAAACACAAGCCCCCTCCCGGTTGTCTGTGATGGGGACTCTGTCCTGGGTCCTTGGTAGAAGCCGCGGCTGGAGATGCTCGGCACACACATAGCTTCCCCGGAGGACTGGCCGCTGGTGCCTGATGCAGGAATGGTTCTGGTGGCATCTGCAGGACTGAACCCAATTCAAGTAAGAAGCAGCCAGAATGGAGAGGTCCTCAGAGGTCAATGGCAGGAGACAGAACCTGAAGATGGACAGACAGTGAGCCCCTGCCCCCTCCCTCTTTGGAAAGCATCTGGAGAGAAGGAATCTACTCCATGTGAGAGGATTACTTTGGAAAGAGTGAGCTGCAAAGATGCATGAAGTAGCCACAAAACGGACAAGCATACGCATTTGCCCTTTTATTTTCTTAAAGAATGTGCCCCAGACATTGATTCAATTGAGAGAAATGCCCTTTCTTGTAGGCATTGCTATGGAAAGCTCACTGCAGCAATGAAAGTTCAAATTAATTCAAAATTAGCATATCCTGTCTTACTGCTTTGGGTACTACAAACACATCTTTCTCCTTGTCTCAAATCAAATTAATTTTGTGTAATTAACTTTGAACTTGCCTTAATATCTAGAAGTCAGTTTAATTATGCATACATAGAATAATCTATTTTGTGGCCTAATTGGCATAAATAGACCGTGTTTTGAGTTTGTAGTATAATTAATTCCTAGCTTCCAAAGAATACCAGGGAGGCCAACAGGTCTGCATTTCATGAATAGTGCTTTGTTTTACCTCTTCTTTGATTGGAGATTGGTTTTTTAAATCCTCTCATTATTTCAAATAGTAACTCTATTTTTGACTATTTTTCTTTGTCTTGCATAATAAAATTACTATTACAAGCACATTTCCTCAAAGTATCCGCATTACTTCTAAGTTCGCTTCCCTTAAACAAGGGATTTTTTTTTAATGTTTGAAGAATCCCCAAGATTATAAATCCTCTTAGACAATATGCTGAGAGAGTAAGTGCATTTACAGAATTGTTAACATTTGGCTACGTTATTAACTGAAATGCTCATTGAGTGTTTCTGATCCAGCCGATGGTGGATTGAAACATGCAGGAGCATTTCAGGATTCAAAACACCACAATGTTCACCTCTTCAAATATCCGTTCGCCTTCCAGACTTAGTAAGTAATCATTGCTATTCTATATGTCAGTGTTCTGTATGACGTAATGTATCACTACACTGCTACAGTTTTATCTGTGTGCTTCTGTCTCCCCTGCTGACTGTGTAATGTTCCTGGACATAAACTTGGTCTCTTCCATCTTTGAATCCCAGTCATCGCAATCCTTGACACATGTACACACTCAGTATTTTCATTTACTTGGCTAAAGCCTTACTATCTTAACTTAGCAGTGGATAATAACAAAAACATGGGCTCTGTCTCTCACGAGCATATAATTTGTTCCAGTCTGTCTTTATAAATCTTCTCTGAGTCACCAAAGGAGCCTAGACCTACAGCAACAGGGTTATCTCTAACAGAGCAATTTTGATCATCTAAATTTTTGTTTGAAACCTTCTCTATTAGTGAGGAATGAGGGTGTAGGAAACCTGCTTTATTCAGGCCTGTGGCCCCAGTCAGAAAGTGTGACTCGTATTAAATTAAACCTCTGAAGATACAGTGAATAAATTGATGCATGAACGAAACTCAGCGTATTTGCTGTGATATAAGAACGTTCATCCAGTGACAGAAGTGAATATTTTGGCCCCGCAAAAGGAAAAGTATAAAAACATTTTTATGAGTACCTGTTGTCCAAGCATAAACACTGTGTTTTTAGCATCGGACGCTGGGGCAAATTAAATTATGGTTGATAAAATGTTGCCTTTAAATTTCTGCTGTAACTACAGGAATATTATTTACTGGGATCACATCATAATATACAGTGGTTGCTGAAATGCAAAATAGTAACATATCATTAAACCTCAGAGCAGTTTCCTGATCTAGATCATCATATAGATGCAGTACAGTTGTTTAATGTAGTGTCATCAACATTTTAAACGTCCTGCCGTATCTGACCTTTCCAAATGGATCTTGATTTCTCTTTGGCTGATAACGTGTGATTGATTCCATTTAGTGGAAGATTTTCAATTTCAGCAGGAAGAGATTTCTTATCTGAAAAGGGAGATCAGTGGGAAGTGACAAGGAAATTTAGAGCTGTTAGCAAAATCAGCTGATTAAGGTTCAAAGCCAGAGGAATAAAAACAAAGCACAGAAGAGATAAAACATACGACTAGACGTTTTCTTCTTTGTGCTGTGCCTCCTTTGGACTTCTTTCTCCTCTGTTACCGCGGTGCTTAGGACAGGAACATCATTCTGGGAGAGGAGCTGAAAAAAGAAAGAAAGTGAGAAAGAGGCCATCCTACCTCATTAACAAATAAAACGTTCTGAAATTCATCACATCGGGGGAAATCGGCCATGATCCCTCTCATTTTTAAAAATCATGACAACTGCGGTTTTTAACTTTTATTAGTTAATTTGTGTAATTTAATTCTTGCCCCGCCCCCCCCAATTTTAAGTTGTATGTCTTCTAACAAATGAGAAGCGAACAGCTACTGATTTTAATCTTCTTAATTTTAGAAGCTTTTATTTTCATAAAATGTAAGATTTAGGGTTAACTCTTTGAAGTATTTAATGCCTGAAATATAAACACTAAAGCTATTAGAAGCAGCAGGTCGGGCAGAAAGAAGCTATCAGAGGGATTTCTGTCATGTTTAAATAATCCACAGTACCAAATATCCATTTCAGTTCATTTCTAAGGAAGTGTACGGTTTTGTACATTTGAAAATTGAAAATAAATTTGACAGTGAAGATGCATCTGAGCTTCCTCATATTTCTCCTTAAAATGTTACTTATTAACATTTTCAAGAGTGGAATTGGTTTAGAAAACTATAAATTTATTTCTATAAAGAATGACAAAACAGCAATAGTAGTAGTAATAGTGAAAGAGGGACCTGATTTCTGGTAGGTCACTATACCATTTCATTTCCTCAGTACTGGAGGGAAAAGTTAAAACAGAATGTTAATTATTCCACTGGAAGGATGAACGTATTAAGACCAAAATAGTCATGACTACTGGTCTTGAAGATTCCAGAATCCATCTTTGGAAAAGCTAGTTTTGAACATTTTTTTTACTGATCCTATACCTTTCTATGTAACTGGTTGCTTTTTAATACTCGTGTGTAACTTTTTGGATTTCTCATATTATCGTCTCACAATTAGACTGTTACATGTGGAGCACATCATTCTGACCTTCAACAATAATGTTTTCAGAACTTTTGACTTTCCGTTAATTTGTAAATATAAAGATAAAATGACAGGCAACATGCCTGGGCCTTTTCTGTACGTGTTCTTTTTCTATGTAGAAGGATTTTGACCTAAAAGCACAATGCAACACTGGTGAGCTCATAGGGATCACTTATTTGGACTTATCTGAACGCTTATTTGAACTCAGTTACTTCATGAATAGTGTTTTGTTTTTATTAATAAGAAGTTCAGATTTAGCATACAGGTGGAAATATTGGCGTAGTTCAGAGAAGTTTAGAACGGGAACTGAGAATCAGCAAAGAGCTCACTTTGAGTGCGAATGGCTTAATTCCAGTCATTTTTCCTTTAGATTATCTTGGCTCTGATTTTTAAAATTCTGTGTTGTAATATTATATGTGAACTATATTTTTATATAATATATATAATTTTATCAAAAATATGTAGCACATTTATAATCACAAGCACAGGTCCAACAGACATATTTTTCTAGAAAATATTCAAAAATAGCAAAAAGAGGTACAATAGAATAGTAGGTCTTGGAGCAGAAGCCACATTTTCCGTCCCTTTTTTCTTGACGTCATCAGGGTCAGTTATGAGTAAAGGAGTATTTTTGTGGGTGCTAACAATCAATGTTATTTGGCTTTTCAATGAGAATTGATATTTATCAAAAAATTGGGATATTTAGTTTAATTTAATTTATGAATCTCTCCTGAAATAACCAGTTCTAATATTCCATTTCTGAAATCAATCTAGTTGCATACTTAGCCTTGGACAGGATTACTTTACTAGATATTACCTGCATTTTAATAAGGTATTGTGGTTGACATTTTCCTGAATTTTATTTTAAAGGTTTTTTAAAAATTATGGATGTAGTATATTTTTATTTTACTCATTTTAACTTCTTTTAAAAAATCCCAGTTTGCTAAAATGGAGATGCTGGTGTTTCCTACTAATATGACAGAGACATTCTAGCAGAATCTTTGGATGCTATCGTGATGCCAGGGCTGTGAGCTTTTGTACATGGGATGTGTCTCCCTTCATGCTTGTGGACATGCAGTTTTTTCCAGAAAGGTTAAGTTTGCTATTTGTCTAATTACATTATCCAGAAAGGCCATCAAACTAATTAAGTGAACAATTTATTTTTCTCTTTAGAAATGTTTTACTATTTCCTCACTCCTCCCCTCCCCTCCTTTTTCTCATACTTCCCTCCTGCCACTCCTTAAAGAATTTAAGGCAGGTTTATCACCTCTGGTCACATATTTGCATGTTTATTTCTTATACTAAGCTTTTTTTCGCTAGAACATTTCCCAAAGAAATTCCTTATTGTAGTATTTCTGGGGTTTTGCTTGTTTTGGTTTTATTTTGGCAAAACAGTGATTGAATTTCATAGCATCGACTTTTCTCTTACTTTTGCCAACCTTTGGTCAAAGAAAAAGAGTAAAGTTTGTGTTCACTACTGACTTATCAACCAACTACCTATGGTTCCTCTCAGGCATGTTGGGAACCTACCAGGCATAAGCAGAACCAGCCATGCGTATCTGAAAATGTGGAGACACGTATGGAAACGTTCAGGTTTATATGAAAACGACCACACAATCAGTACTGATTTAGGTTTTATAAGAATGTATATCAGGGGACTTCCCTGGTGGCGCAGTGGTTAAGAATCCGCCTGCCAACGCAGGGGACACGGGTTCAAGCCCTGGTCTGGGAAGATCCCACATGCCATGAGCAACCAAGCCCTTGCGCCACAACTACTGAGCCTGTGCTCTAGAGCCTGCGAGCCACAACTGCTGAGCCCGTGGGCCACAACTACTGAAGCCTGTGAGCCTAGAGCCCGTGCTCCTCAGCAAGAGAAGCCACCGCAACGAGAAGCCCGCGCACCGCAACGAAGAGTAGCCCCTGCTCGCCGCAACTAGAGAAAGCCTGCGCACAGCGACAAAGACCCAGTGCAGCCAAAAATAAATAAATAATCTATTTTTTTAAAAAAAGAAAGAATCTATATCAGGAACATGGTTGACATGATCTCTATCGAAAAAGAGTCAAATGATTGACATTTAAGTTGTATATGTTAAATGAGAACTATTAAATATTTAAGTGTGTGAATGTGTGAATAAGTGGGGAAGAACAAATCTCTATGTGTATATATATGTATGTGTGTGTGTGTGTTTATATAGACATACATATATATACGTGTGTGTGTATCTAATTGATTTCCCACAATTACGGAGGCTGAGAAGTCCCAAAAGCTGCAGTGGGTGAGCTGGAGCCCCAGCAGAGCTGATGGTATAAGTTCCAATCCAGAAGCAGTCAGGCTCAAGACCCAGGAAGAGCTGACGTTTCAGTTCGAGTCTGTAAACAGGAAGAGACAACGTCCTGGCTTCAGACAGTCAGGCGAGGGGTCCCCTCTTACTTGTGGAAGGTCAGCCTTCTTGCTCCGACTGGATGAGCCCTATCAAAGTAGAGAGCAGTCTGCTTTACTCAGGTCAGCAATTCAAGTGTTAATTTCATCCAGCAACACCGTTCCAGACACACCCAGAATAATAATGATAAATAATAATAAAATATGTGGACACCCTGTGGCCCCGCCAGGCTGACACATAAACAAGGCAGAGAGTATGGCTAAAACAGAGAGGGTTTTGTTTCAGGTGTGTGGCCTGGTCTGGCCTCGGCACAGGGGTCTGACAGGAAGAGAATCCTGGTGGGTAGTGCCAAAGCACAGGCGGTGGGTCAGTGTCAGGTTATATGGTGGCCAGCTGCAGTGGGAGAGGATGGTGCAACACAGAAAGTGCAACAGAATAAGCTTGGTCTGATGGGGTAGAGCTGTGTTACGGGGAGTTGTGGAAAACAAGTAGGATTTATTATGCAGGTGAAATACGTATAAGTAGAGAGTTGACATGATGGCAGTAAGTAAACTTCGGGAAGATCGATCTGACGGAGAGCTCGCGTGTACGCTCCTTCTCTCCAATCCAGACGGACGGCTACTTGGCCTGCTCCCTATGGGTGGGATGTGAAGACCGGCCTTGCCTTTTTAGTGGGAATACCGATCTGGGCAGTTTTAATAGGGTCTGATGAAGCACTGCTGTGAAGGAGGTGCAGAGTTTTGCAGAGCTCATAGGAAGGACATCCAGCCTCCAAGACTCCCCAGAGCCAGTGGCATGTGAAGAAAAACAGGATTATGTTTGTGGATTATGTTCCGAGTGAGGAGCACAGGGTGAGTGAGGACACAGAGGTGGATGAGAGCGGGGTCTGTACGAAGGAGGGAAGGAAGTTCTGTGCGGCGAGAGCTCAGAGGGAACGCGGGTGACTTTGTCAAGACCGGCAGCTGGAGAAGGGCATGGGTTCCATGATGTGTTGCCCAGCAAGCCTGGCTAGGGAGTTAGTATCGCAAAGGCAACTGGAAGCCATTTACGCATTTTGTTTTGGGAAGAGAGTTCACTAAATTTCCACCTTGACTGCATGGAGGAAAGTGGATTGGACGTAAGGTTGGAGACAGAGGCTCCTGCGGTGCTTGGGTGATGATTAGGATGGGTGGGAATGGAGACCCTGCAGCCGCCTCCCGCCAACCCTGGGGGGTGGGGGGAGGTGAGCTGAGCTGATCTCCAGATGCTGGAGGCTGTGGGGATCCTGGAGGAAGGTGCGTCTGTCAGATTCACTGTGAATGAAACGTCAACCCCGGTAGTCAGGTTTTCCACCCAGCAAGGGAGGAAGGAGGATTTGGACATGGCGGTTATCCTGATCAGTGAGACTGGAAGGAAGGAGGGCAGAATAGGGCGGGTAATAGAAGTAATTCCCTGAGAGGAAATGAAAATTGCCTTTAGACCTGCCAACTTGGAACAGCTTACTTGATATGTTGGTAGGTTACACGCAGCGTGGGGTTTTCACATAGTTAGTGCTGCACGGACACCCATGCGAGTCCGCGGCGGGTCCCAGGAGAAGCCGGAAACCATGCGTCCGTAGTAACTGTCCCTAGATGGTCACGTGTGGGAATGTCAGCTTCTGGAACATTTACAGGTTACAGACGTTTCGGTGCACGTGTCTACCTCGCTCAGTATTTAAGACACAGGGTTACCTTTGGGTTTATCCCTCATCACGGTGCCATGGATGTGATCTTATACACAGGCCCTTAGGTGAGATTTCCCCTGAGCAGGATTTCTGTGCCCGTTCAGCCTTGACCGAGGCCTATTTATATGGACATACCTGCTGCCCCTCCTCCCACACAGAGCCAGAGCTGGCCTGGGGTGAGCTGGACTCGGGGAGGAATACGGAACGCCCCTCCTCCACCCGGCAGATGCAGCCCCCAGGCCTTGGCCAGTTAAACAGGTACATGAAGGCCAGGCCCAGCCACCTGCTCTGAGCAAAAACTTCTCTTTCTCCGCGTTTCACTGATTCACTCATGTAATCACTGCTGGTTCTCTGTGTCTCTGCAAGAAGGAAAAGACGCCCCTTCCTCTGGCAGGAGGGGCCCCTGCCGGACACAAGGCTGAGAGCAGGGTGCTGCCTGGGGTTGGCCCCCTAGCACGTGTCCTGGGCCCTTTGGGCGGGAGGCAGCCACTCTGTTCTGATGTCTCCACCTTTGTTTTCAAGAACTAAGTGAGTTCATCCGAAGCACAGAGGCACTCTTACCAGGAAAGATGGTAAGAGTTTAGAATTTGTTCCGCCAGATGTTTTGAAGAAATATTCCAACTGATTAGAAAAATATGGACAAACTATTCCGGGAATGTCACAAGACCCGAAGTCGCTCTGAATGCGTGATTTATTAAATGGATTCTGTTCTTTTCCTGAAGACCACTGGCAGGCTTTCCTCTCTCCAAACAAAACAGTTTGCGGCTAATATATTAACATTTTCATTGGGGGAGATTTATAGATCTGAACCTGTGGTTAATAAGAAATCCTATTCATATTCCATGGAGGGGGGATTTAAAATTAGTTAATACTTTCCAGATAGTTTCAAAACAATAAAGAAAAGAATTTCCTTTGAGGAGAAAGGTGGGGTCGGGGTGCAGGAAACAGCAGGTTACCATCTTCCTTCATAAACTAGTAAACAGGGCTGCCTTTGTGGACGCCAACTGCTTGGTTTTGCCTTATCTGGTTTCTGTTTACATATTAAACTTCCCCGAGTAGAAGGCAGCTTTGCCCATGGTCGAGAAGACATTGTTCTTTTGTGTGTATGCGGCAGATCAAACACCAGCAACAGATAGTGTTTGTGGTCTGTGAGCCCAGACCCCGTGAATGGGCCCGGCACATGGTTTGAGGTAGTGAGCTTTTTTATTTCTTTCCTTTTTTTTTTTTTAATTTCTATTTGAGCCTTCATTCCCCATGTGTCCTAGGCACACATGCAGCCCCACAAGAGTCAGTTCCTGTCGGCCTAACAAGGGTGCCTGGTGAGCACAGGCAGGGTAGCTGTTTTTGTTTGTTCATTTATTCTTCAAGTAATCAGTTAATTTTGGAGATACAATTGACATATAACATTGTGTAGGTTTAAGGTGTTACAAGGTGTTGGTTTGATACTTTCATATATCGAAACGTGATGTCACTCTAGCGCTAACACCTCCATCACCTCTCATAATTATCATTTCTTTTTTTGTGGGAACAACTGTTAAGATCTAGTGTCTTAGAACTTTGATGTTTATAGTACGCCCTTGTTGACTGCAGTCACTATGCTGTGCATTACATCTCCAGACTTATTCATCCACCAGTTGCAAATTTGCAGTTTTAATATGTCCGGCTCGGCTGTGAGAGAGGAGGGTATGGGTGCCTGGAGGGGGACCCAGGCCCTTGAAATTTTGTATTTTTGCAAAAGGTCATTGTTTGTATGTGATATTCAGATCAAATTACTGCCACCTCGAATAATTCCCAGTCCTCTTGTCCGAAGGCTGCCTTATGCTGGGGAGTTAGCATTTTTAATTTGCCCCTCTACACAGAAGAACTTTATTCCAGGATCTGTTTACCTTTGCCACAAAGCGTGAGTATCAACACACGCGTGCCCCCCCCAACACCTTCAGTCACACTCTCACAGGCATATATACCACAGACACACACATGATTTTGACTGTAAATTTGACCCACCTTAGAAGATGTATTCCTGGAATGCTGTTTGTTGTCATGAAAATCAACAAGTTGGAACAATGGGACAGTTGACTAGAAATAGCACAAGTCAACAGTTGTTGTTACTGACTTATTTTAAATAAATGTAACTGTAGTGAAAACCTTTTCTTATTCAAAGCCCAAGTAGAATTTTGCACTGTTCAATTGTAATATATATTCGTCTGGTTTGCTGTTTTTTTATGTAAGTGAAAACAAAGTCATTTGTATATTTGGTGCAGGTGTGCTTTTCTCATAGTGATCTTTAAAAATGAGATTTATAAACTTAGTTCAAAATAAATCACCTTCAGGTTTTGTAAAAAAAAAAAAAGTTGGGGGGAGACCCGAGGAACCTGTCAAAAGCAAACAACCAAAAAAAGCTTTTCTAGAGCTACTAAGTAAGTTCCTCAAGTTGCAGGAGTGTGACTGAACCAACCATTGCAAAATTCCATTGTAATGTCAAAGATGCTTCAACCACGCACCCACCCGCTCCTCCCGGAGGCCTCCCCATGGTGCCAGAGAGCCTGCCCAGAGACGCAGCACGTGCTCGGAAGCATTTCTCAGAAGCTTTGCTGAGTTGTGAGTTTGTTACCGAACCGAAGTTGCGTCCGCTTGCCTACACACAGTGAAGCCAGTCTACACCACGATGTCGTGGTGAAGGCAAGGGCAACATTTACGGCAGGCACAAAGCAAGGAGTCCAGGCAGCTCATGCCCAAAAGACCCAAACTCCCCACTGGCTTTCAGGGAAAGTTTTTGAAGACAAGGTGAGAGAGAGTTGCAGGGTGATCGGCTCATGGACACTCTTCTGATTGGTTGGTGGTGAGGTGATTGGGCGTCAACATCATCAACCCTCTGGTCCCAGCCAGTCTGGGGTCTATGTGTTTGTGGGCGGCATCTAGTTAATTTTCTCCATTTGTGGGGGGTTTCCGTATCTGCAAAGCAGCTCGAAGAACGTGGCTCAGAATAGCGTCTGTAGCCCTTGAGGAGAAGCTGAAGGTCCTTGACTTTGTTTAATGGTTAAACTAGTATTATTTTGTCTTACTTGACTGTCTTCCTTTGCTTCTGCATTTTCTCACTTCTCTGATTATGTTTATTCTTTGGAACTCAGGGAAGACCTAGGAAGCTAAAGTTTTCCATGAACAAGAGGCAGGTGGAGGACATGCCAGGGTGGTGGAAGGGAGTCCGTCCCAGGAAGGCCCCATAGGGTCCTGCTTGGTTACAAGCTACTCTGTTTCATGCCTGTAGTGCAAGTATAGAATTGAGTCAGAAGAGAATAACTTAATCATAAAATATCCTATGAGATCTTAAAACCTCATGAAACTGCATTCTACTTAAAACACATCCATGTATAATAATAATTCCACTTGTTATTTACCTTCCCCCTGCATTTTTAAGCAGAATCTTAACTTGAGGAAGATGCCTTGTGATGCTGTGTAATTTTCTTCCTCCTCCCATCCCATCCCTCTGCAGGAGACTTGTGACTGAGGTGAGAGGCCCAGAGGGGTCAGGATGGAGTGTGTGTCCCTTGGCCAATTCCCGGCTTGGAAATCTTGAACAAGCTTCAGTTCCCTTGTAGCTTACATGGGCACAGTGATAGCTCTGCTTTTCAGGATCCACGTGACCATTAACTGGGACGTGCTTCTGAAATATCCAGTGGAGTGTCTGGCACATTCTCAGTTGTCACCACCTTTCCCTTTGAGTAGAGTTAGTCAAACAGCATTATTCCGTCTATGATTTTTAACATGCTACAGCCTGTCTGTTACAGTCTTCTACTCCATGGTGGAAACAACATCTGGGGGCATTCCCTTGATGTGTCAGATCTTTTGAAAACAAAACAGCAATGATTCTTGGTTCCACAAATGCTAAGTCTCTGATGTTTCTGGCTCTGGACACTGAGAGATTATCTATACGTGGCCAAATGTTACTGTTCCGAGTTATGTATGAGTTAAAAGGAGATGATAAAAAAAAAAAACAGATTGTTTGAGCTATAAGTGTATGATTTTGAGACATAAAAGATAATATAAAAGACATTGAATATTGAGTTCTAAGATTTGAATACTGGGAATTGTGGAACCATTAATTAATAGGTGATATAGTTGGAAACTGTCAGATGAAACACTCGTACAGGTTCACCTCGGTGGGTTTCGACCACTTTGTTGAGGTTAGGGGGGAAACATCAGCGGAGCATGGCTAGTCTACAGGGATGGCTATAAACCATGGCCCACGGTCATTCTCAACAATTTTCAAGTGTTAAAAAGTGGAAATGCACATGTGACTGTAAGCCTTCGAGTGGTTCACAATGGGAAAAAATAATCAAAAAGTGAGAGCTATGAACTTTTTCTTCTATCTAGTTACTCCTTTTATCTCAGAACAGACAAGCGTATTTTATAGTTTAAACAATTCTACATTGTTAATAGCATGTGTTATAACTTCTCAAAATGTTCCTTATTTCATTTGGCTTAGTTATTTATCTGATTAAGAGATTTGTTAATGACAGAGCACATTGACTAAAGCTCCCCACATATGCAAGATACATTTTTTCCAGGAAGTGCTCTAATTCTGCACGCACATTGCAACCTGAATATAGAAAGCACATCCTTAGTTAATTATCATAAAATCCTCATGAACTAGAAATGGAGATTTTACTTGACTTTTAATCTGTTTTTACTCCATTTTATAGATACTAAGATAAAAGTTTAAAATGTCATCAGAAAGCGTCAAATAGAACTCACCTCTGTCTCTGATTCTCGGTTGTAATATTTTACTAGGCATATTTTTCCAGGATTACTTTGTCCTGTGTGTGGTTTCGCTATTAGGTGATTTATTTCAGAGGGAAAACAAGCACTTTTCATCTCCAGAAAGTAAACTTTTAGTTTTTTCTGGTACTAATTTTCCCACTTTAAGATACAGTTTTGCTGATAAGTAAGACCTATATTTCTAGTGAAATCAACCTACACATTATTGAATAGTGGGAGAAGTGTAAAATTTGCATAGGAGACATTGAGGTCTGTGTTTTTGGATCATCCTCATACCAGCAAGTTTTCTGATTACAGAGGAAAACACAGTGAATCTTAAAGCATCATTCCTGCCATCAGGCCAACTGCCCTCTAAAATCCCCTAGTTTGATTGGGCTTCTCCTGAGCCATTACAGACTTAATAGCCCTGTTTAAATTGCCCAGATTAACTTCACATGGCTCCTTCTGCCCAGAATTTTACTGTTACATTCACGCTGCTTCACGGGAGCAGGTCAGAGCTGCTGTAAATTCCCACCATATGCTGAGGTTTAAAGAAATATTTGAGTTCCCCATAGGTGGAGCTTGTTAATTGATTAACTTGAAGAATGTGAAAAGGAACCATGGTGTTTTGCATATTTGACTTTGTAATGTTACCAGGAGCTAATTATTCTTTGCAAGATGTCAAGTGGCCACTCTGAATGGAATTCTAACCTGTGTTGTGATCAACAAGTGGGAAAGAAAAGATGACACCAGGAAGATGGATGGAAAACTGCTGTGAGAACAATAAAAATTAAGAGTCATTAGAACTGCTTGTCATTAAGACGTTTTAGTCGCTAGAATTTTGTGAATTTTAGGCAAGATGGCTCTGAGCATCCTAACCCAGCCCCTTGCTAATGTGGTTGCCCTTGACCTTTACCTTTTGTTCCATGGCCCCAAACCCCAGCTCACTCATCCCCTGGGGAAAGAGAAAGCCCCCAGGAGCTGGTCCTCAACTCCCCCTTGGTCCTCGGCTGCATCAGCTAAACCTCCTGTGTCCCCCTGCTTGGCAGTGATGTCCCTTCTCCACAGCCAGTGTCCTAGATTCTCATGACCTTCCTCAAGGCCACTTTGCCTCGTCATCTAAACCTCAACTACTTTCTCTCCTAAAAAACCGAAGCCACAAGCAGTGGTTCCTCCACTCCCTGAGATGCTTCTGGCCATTGGACCATATTAGTCACCTGACCCAAATGTGGAGAAGGCGGTGTCCCTCCACTGTGCTCCGAGTCCAAACCCTCTTCCTTCCTCTGCAACTTCCTTCTCCGTTTCTTTTAAAGTTTTTTCCGGTCTTCCTGTGCCTCTGCTTCAGCTTATAAGCTCCTGAAGTCTCTCGCAGTCCCCACCTATTCCACGGGGCTGTTTCGTTTAGACCCCTCCCAGCCAAGGTCAAGGACGAAGAAGTCCTCCCAGACCCCACATCCACACCGACGGAGTGTGCTTCTAGCCCACACCATCCTGTCCCTCGCTCCCATGGTCTCCTTGCTGTTAATTCTTTCTTCATCCCTAAAATGTTAGCGTCTCCTTTCTGGGGAGCTCATCCACTTCCATGGTTTAGTCATCTGCATGTTGATGACTTCCAGACCTTATTTTCTAGTCTTTTCTGAATTTCAGATCCTTATAGCCAATTATTTCTTGGAACACCGCTTGAACTTCAGCAAGCTGTTCAAAGTGAACACGACTATGGTAAAATACAACCTTTCTCAAAACCACACTCCTCCTCTTGGGACGCCTCTCTGGATGAGTGAGGCCCCCATACACCCCGCTTCCCCAGACGGAATCTTGCAAAGCGTTACTGACGCCTCTCTTTTCTCCTCCTGTGTGACCAGCCAGGCCCCTCCTCCCAGCCATCTGCCTCTCCATCTCCTCTGCCTCTCTTCCCTGCTGGTCTCTCACTGGGTCCACTGGCTTCCTTAGTTACCTCATCTCTTTCCAGGGAATCTCACTGGGCTACGAGAATATTCTTCCTGAAACTCCAGTCTGCTCATACCTGTTCTTTGTTTCAAGAACTTCGGGACAGCCCATCCCTTCCAAGACATCATGGAAACTCTTCTGCAAGATACACACAACTCTGGCTACTTGTCCGACCGCATCACCCACGGCCCCTCTCGCTAGAGGCTCGGATTTGGCTGACCTACGCGAGTTCCCCACGTACATCACGCGTGCTCCAGCCTCTGTGCCTTTGTAGGTGTTGCTAATTATTCCAGGGACACCCTTGAGTCTTGGATTTGCTTGGGAAAATCTTACTCAGGTGTCACTCTTGGAACCGAAGCCTCCTCCCCGCCCCTAGCTTTCCTCCTTGTCCCCTTCCTACACTCTCAAAATCAGGCCAAGTTCATCTCTGTTATCCTGCTTCCACGCTGTGTCACAGCTGTGTCTTCTCTTGCCTCTGCCCACGGATACACTATCTTTGCTCTTGAGACTCCACGGATGACTTCCTGATCCTTCTATCCTCAGCTGCTAGTATTGTGTATTTGGTAGGTGACTCCTTTGCGTTTCTTGAATGAAAGGAATAAATCAATGCATTCATCAACCATTTCGTAATTAAAAGATATTGACAAAAAGAAAGAAGAAGTGGCTCTAAATTAAAAATCCTGACTACAAATATTCATTACAAAGCATACAGTAGAACCTGCCGAATTTCTATATGAAATACACAAAACACTTGTGACCTTCTCCGGGAAAGGGTGCAGCTCAAGGGAGAACTGAGTAAGACAGTGTGAATACGTTCTGGTCCAGCAAGAACTTTTCTTCCTTCCGGAAACATCACGTGCTATTATGGACCAAAGCCTTATAGACACATGGGGACACAATGTCCAGGTGATTTCCATTATCCTGGAGACCAAATATGGCTGAAGTGGCTTTTGACCACTGGGGTTTGACCACACACCCAGCCATAAAGCTATGCGCTTTTCCCCCTCACAGGTATTTGAGCAAGACCCTTCGAGAAGTATCACCAGCAGAGCATTCTCTGAACAGGGAGAAATTCGCTGTTTGGAAACAAGCCCTGAACGTAATTGGCTTCAGTAACTTGGTGAGTCATGCCATAAATATTACACTGAGAAAATCAACCCTCTACTAATTTATGAAAGTCATTCATTCAAAACACTTCTGTGCTCCTGGAGTTCGCATGCTGGGGCGGGGGGGGATAGACATAAACAAGGGTACGCTCAGGGCACAGGTGCCCCGGAGACAGGCAGAGGATGGGCTGCCGTCTTCAAGGAGGTGGTGGAGACCTTTGCCCGTTGGAACCATGTGAGCAAAACACATCAAAGAACTTTGCTTTGACTCGAGAGAAGACTGGCAGATCCTGGTGACCGTTTACTGCCAAGAATCACTTTGACACGTAATCTAATCACCTTACTAAACTCTCTTCTTCAACAGCATGATTTAGTTTTTTCATTCTTAAAGAATTACCAAACACCTGCCAGCATTACAAAGCTGAAAAGTACTACTTAAAGGGTTTAAACCCACTGCTGTGCGGCGGAAATGTCTGATTCTGGAGATGCCCTAGGTTTCTGCCGTGGGATGTGGCAGCCACTGGCCACGTGGGACCGGGGAAATGGAGTTTTAATTTTTCTTAGTTCTGATTACTTGAAACTGAAACAGTCTTGTGTGGTTCGTGGCTCCTGAGTTGAATGGCGCAGGTCTAGAGAATCAGGGATAGGAAATGACCTAAGCCTGAGACCTCTCAAATTCCCGCCAATCTCTTTCCTTCACACATCCTCTCTGTGTCCCCTCATTCAACGTGGCGTCAATTTGAATTACAGCCAATTCCTCGTTAGCGATCAGTGTAAGATCGCATGGGGGTAACTTTGGTACGCCTGTAGCTCGGGAGCCCAGTTTTAGTCACAGATCTAAGTATGTTTGTTTTTTTATTTTTTTCCTTAAACCAGCAAGTTGATTGATTTGGGTCTTTGTCTTTTCCCTTGTCCACATGGCTCATGGGGCAGGGAGTGGGTGGAAGGGGTGCGAAGGTGGCGAAAAGGAAAGGGTAAGGAGGTGGGGACTCACCCTAAATGAATTAGCTCGGGGCCTTCACCCCGGCCTCACCCATTCAGAGACCGGATGGGATTCTAGGAACGTGCGATCATATGGTACTTTGTTCTTAGTTGCTCTGCTCATCCAATCTCTGAATTGCTGTCTTTCCGTAACTCCTACCCGTTTGTACTTCTCTGTCTTTGCACTTGCTACTGTTGTGCTCTTTTCTTATTGTTTTTCCCTTCCTAAGTGTCTGAAATCTCTGCTTCCTTATGGGAAACTGGGGTATAGACATGGGTAAGGAACCATTCCACCAAAAGATCAGTTGCTTGGAAACGGGGCTTTAAAAACCCATGCTGGATCCTCAGAGGCAGGGCAAGCAAATTATACCTAAGGCAGCGAGTAGGGAATTTAAGTTTTTTGGTGAAAGGACTGTGCAGTTAAGCAAACGATGTGAAGGTCATCACTTCATCTTGATCCTTTGGGGTGAGTGGGACGGTGACAACTTGGTCCACACAGGAGGAAAAGATCATGTTCCATAAGATTGGGAGGAAGGTATTTCTGGGCTGGCAAGACCCTTGAATCAAAGCTTATGACTGTGGTCCTAGGAGATCTGACCATAAAGGTGCCTCCACCCTGTCTTCCATCGTGGACACAGAAAAGCAGCCCCCTGCCCCTGCCCCTGCCCACGGAACAGCTTATCTCTACCTACCTCTGTCGTGGCATCACCACACAGTAATCCGTGTTCGGGCTACTTTTCATAGCTCTGCCTACTTCACTGAACTGGATGATACTCGAGGACACAGCGAAGGCTTGCTGTCTGTATCCAGAAGTACCTCTCTCCTAGGGCTCTGGGACATTTAATGAGGAGTTACTGGATTTATTTTTTAAAGAAAGGGGGAGAGGGAGGTGTCAAGTAGCTTAAGATGCTCGGAAAATGTTATTCAGACAAGCACAAGTAAATACAATTAGAGACACTAGTTTGTGATTTGGAGGTTACCAAAAACATTTCTAAGTAATGCCACAAACAGAGAGTATTATACCTGAAAATTACAGATTATCCTTTTCAATGCTCTCATTTTAAGGTCATAAAACTACCTTGTCCTGAAAACTAAAAGTTCTGGAGGAAATTCATAGACGTCCCAATGACCATATTGTGTCAACTGTGTATTTATAAAGCAAATGAGAATTGTTCTTAGAAAAACTTCCCCAGACAGGACCTTTTTCTTCCCAGATTACAAATGCGGAAACCGGGAATTTCAAAGGTTATGTCACTTGCGCTAAATGAGGCTTAACCGCTTTTGCTATTGATAGCATAATACTAAATGGTTGTGATTCTGGGGAAGTACCTTTTAACTTACAGCTTTTCCTTGACTTTTTACTCTTGTCCGAAGCCAAATCTGAGGTCTAATTTCTTTCTTTCTGCAGCGTTCCAGGTTCTCAGATATTCTTTCAGCAAACACTCTCATCCTTCCTGCTAACGTCCATTTTTTTCTGAGTTTTCCTTTACATACCTTTAAAAATGAGCATTTTGTTTATTTCGCCATGGATGTCTTCATCAGACCTCCATTAATTTTCCAGCAGAAATGAAAACTTCTGTAAGCATAATAGCAGTTTATTTCAAAACAGAGAGAACTAAGGGATGGACTCTGATGCTGTCTGGGGAAGCAGCCACGTGACCCTGAAGTCGGCTAAGCCTCCGGTAACAGTTCTGCCAGCCCTGGGGGGGACACGTGTGAAGTCCGACCCTATAAGTGATGTCCAGCCAGTCAGACCATGGTTACACAACCATTCATGCTTCATCCTGATACTTATCCAGAAACCATTCATTTATATCAGAACACGTCACGTCCTCACTGTCTCTCGTTTAGGGAACAGAAAAGTTGGCTGCGGAAGGAACACTGAGTTTCCCGATTTTGATTTTGAGTTGGAGATTGGTAGTTCTCTAACGGGACATTCTGGGTCTGAAAAATCACAGCCCCCCCATAGCACGCACATCATTTCTTAAACCTACTTGGAGGTTTTTCAAAGGATTGGTCTTTGAATCTTTCTTCTAAGCAGCACCGCTCATCTCCTCTATTTCTCAACCGTGTAGGAGGTGGAGAACGTGTGTGTGATTCTAGCGGCCACATTACACCTTGGAGACATTCGGTTCACTGCTCTGACCGAAGCCGACTCCGCCTTTGTGTCTGACCTCCAGCTTCTGGAACAAGGTCAGTGGGACAGATCTAACAGTAACCTCATCGATGTGCAGCTTTGCAGACTGGCCAGTGGATGGCGACACAGTACAGAAAAGTCAGGTGGAATCAACCCTTTTTTGCTGGAGTGGGATTCAGTGAGGGCGGCGGAGGGGAAAAAAAGAACTGTATCCTCTTTCTTCTTTCTGGTTATGTGAATGAATAAGATGTACGTTTATGTCACAGTAACAGCGGTGATGCTTCGGCGCGTAACTGGGTTTATTTATACCGTTCTAAGTATTCTCCGCCCCGCCCCCTGCCATCCCATATATTTGGGGAGCATGTTATTAGCTGAACATTTAAACAGAACACAGTTACTTCCCTTTAAAGATCTTGTCACAAACCTCTCTCCCTTGAAATTGCCTTGTCAGTCACTCCCAGGTTTTTTCAAAACGCCTTAAAGCCACAGGTTGTCGTGACCAGCATTATCTTTGCCTCATATCAAAGTAATTTAACCAGGAATTGGGAAAAGCATTCAGGGCCATTTGTGAGGGCAGGAGGGAAAGAATCCTGCAGTGATTTAATGCAGGAGCCCTGAGAACTCATTAACGTTTCCATTCCTCTAAGCCACTGTTTCTCTAGCTGAATTTGCCAATTGCAGTGGTAGTTTGGTTTCTTTAATGCACACATTTTCTAATGGGTCTATACAAACTCCTCAATTATAAAATACCGTGTTCTCGCTGTCAAAAATACGTATTAACTTTATGCTTTCGTTTAGTGGCTGGAATGTTGCAAGTATCAACGGATGAGCTGGCATCTGCTTTAACAACTGATATCCAATATTTTAAGGGTAAGTTTCTCTGTACTTTGCCTTTCACCCCTCTGTGAAAATCTTTACACTGTTGAGAGGCCATTCTGATGAGCTGGTCACCTTTTTTAGCTAGTGACTCATTTTAGACAAATAAAGTCATCAATCCAAGAGGATTTATTCAGTTAGAACATGGGATGCGTTTGTGTCTGTGGTGCCAGGCTGTGAAGAGCATCCTTTTCCCTCTTCCTCGTCAGTCAGGGTAAGAGCGGCCATGTATTGGGCACTTACGAACTGAAGGGCATCGTGGCAGGTGCTATAAATGTTGGAATTTTTAGTTCTTCCAAATTGCTAAGGGGTGGGCTTAACTATTTCCATTTTAATGAATGAGAAAACTGAGATTCAAAGAGGCTAGATAACTTTGGACATGAAATCACCAGTAAATGGCATGCCTGGAATCAGACTCTAATGCCATCTGACTCCCGAGATGAATCTCTGCGCTGTAGGATCTCCACTCAGTGGCAAGAGGGTGCCTTTCCTAAATGCTCTTCACTTATCCACTACAAGTCATTGCCTTACCAAGCTGCCTCTTTATTGTAATTTTGAGGACTCAGCGTCCATCTGATATTGTTTTTTCTCAAAATCACTGCTATTCTTACCTTCTGTTCCCAATGGCCCTACTTGCAGATACTTTGGCATGTGGCTTGTAAATTCTGCCTCATTCCTAGAGTTCCCCTTCCGTGTTCCCAAGCTTTATGGATCTCCCCATTATCCACTGAGTTACCCGAAAGCCATTCCTGACTCTTCGTCCTCCACTGAGTAGATCAGCCACAAGCCAGTTCTACCCCATAAATACTTCCCACTCTCACCCTCGTTCCTTCACTTTCATCCCCACTCCCTTAAACTGTCTTTCTTAGATGATGGCAAGAGAATCTGATCAGTCTTTCACCTGGCCTTATCTCACTTTACCTTCCTTCTGCACTGCTTCAGGAATAAGCTTTCTGAAATGCAAATATGATTTTCATCCATAGATAACAGCCTTGAAAGGATACGCCAACTCCTTTAGAGTAAATATCATCCCTTTTGGAGGTCCTGAGAGGCCCTTTATTATTGGGGCCATACCTCACTTTTATGCTTCATCCTCAGCCATTTTCCCACCAGTGACCTTGCATCAAGAAATACACTTTCTTGAAGTTCTCCAAAGGCATTATTCTTCCTCACGGCTTTTTTTTTTTTAATTATTGAAGTAGAGTTTGTTTACACTGTTGTGTTAATTTCTGCTGTACAGCAAAGTGATTCAGTTATACCTAAATATATATTCTTTTTCATATTCTTTTCCATTATGGTTTATCCCAGGACATTGAATATAGTTCCCTGTGCTCTACAGTAGGACCTCGTTGTTTATCCATCCTATACGTAATAACTTGCATCTGCTAACCCCAAACTCCCAACCCATCCCTCTCCCAGCCCCCTCATGACTTTTTAAAGAAACACTGAACTCCCCATTAATATCTGTAATTTAATATATCCAGGCCTCCCTCCTTACTCGCCAGCCATGTGGGTGAGAACCCCACCGTCACGTTGGCTCTAGAGACCTCCATCCTATAACATCACAAGTGACACCTGCTTTCACTGCCACTTCGTGTGGTTCCGTCTCAGCGGCATTGAACTCATGGCCGTTTGACTCTTCACGACCTGCTGGTGCTTTTTTGTTTGTTTGTTTGTTTGATCTCAGCTTGCCTCAGAGGCGGTTCTCCTTTACCTGTGCCTCTGTTGATTGACAGCTCACTAAGTCCTCATTTCCCACGGTCAGCATCCTATTACCGGACTCCCTGTGGGTTGAGTTGCAGTGGTACCCAGCTTGGCCGAAGCCATAGAATGTGAACTAGATTCTCACTCCCTCTCAACTCGCCAGCATAAGTGCTGGCCTAGCCTCAATCCCAAATCATCTTTACTTATCTTTTTCTTGGTTTCTTCTCTAGTCTATTCGCCACTCAAAAGGTTATCACTCGAGATTTCGATCACCAGCTCTTTGAGAATAACATAGAAATTTCTACCTTAAGGCCCAATGTTCCTCCCAACCTCCTGACCCCCACTTTGGTTAGAAGGATCACTTCTTTGAAAATATTGAAAATATAACTAATTTTCCAGTCCTTGAAGAGGACTCCGTATCCAATGCAGTGAGCCGTTATCAGAAAGCTTGTTAAGAGGGCCCTGCACAGGGTCGGTCCCTCACTGAAGGGAGATGATGCAGCCTGCCTCTCCAGGCTGTGGTCAAAAGCTGTGCAGCAAATAAGACCGAAGTGTGCATGGCACTCACTTTACAGAAATGTGTTTTCGTAATCACCGGCAGAGACTGTGTGTATTAGAGTCATAATATGTTTTTTAACATCTTCTGTTGTACGTGGATGTGGAGGGAGAAACAGGAGGACACAGCTTGGTGGCTTCTGAACAAGGGCAAGTTTGTGCTGATGCCTCCTCCCCTTCCTGCTCTCCCAGGAGAGATGCTCACACGGCGACACACCATAGAGATGGCTGAATTTTACCGGGACCTCCTGGCCAAGTCCCTGTACGGTCGTCTGTTCAGCTTTTTGGTGAATACAGTGAATGGTTACCTTCACAGTCCAGAGGAGCCCAGCAGGTAGGTGTGATGGACGCTGGTGATTACGGTGATTCCCACAATAGCGACTTAACTAGGCTCACTCTTAAAGGTGCTTCATAATCCAGTGTCACCCATAGGTTAAACTATCATTAAAACATTTCATCTTAGCGCGATGATTTTACTTCAGGGATTTGACTGACTAATTTTAAGGGATTCAAGCCCCCTCTGCCCATACGCACAGCCCTGGATAAATTAATCAAATCATCCCTCGTGCACAGAGACGCAAATGCATTCTCTCTGGACTGAAGGCATCTATGGCCTTTTAATCACCAAGAAGTATAAAAAATGTATAAATCTGGGAAGAAGACAGTTCAAGAATATCTCAAGCACTTCAGTCCGTTGAGAAGCCCATGCCTCTCTAGAAACAATTTGATGATGTGTTTCAGCTCGGCAATTCCTCCTGTTTTCTTCACTTGTTTTGTGGATTTTTTGATGAAGCATCTCTATGGTAACCATCTTGACTCCTGGCCTTAGTCATCTTTGAGGAGTAGTGTTTCAGGGCTGTTTGATCATCTAAAAATGATAGATCTTCTTGGCATCTTGTCAGTGGAAAACTTTGTTAGTATTCTTGTCTCCAATAATGACCTTGGGCAGGGCAGGCCATTGGGAGCAAAGCTGCATCCAGGAGTCTTTACACGTATGCTGGTCTTTGAATGAAACCTCTTGAGGATTTCTTTGTTGTCCAAACAGACGTCACCAAATTCCTGAAAACGGCTCCTTTCAGAGGTTACTTGGAAAACATTAGGACTAATATGTATTAATGGGGAAGTTCTTAAATAAATACAGATATCTCAGAAGATTTCAAGGACAAAGGCGTACTAAATTCTCATTAAAATATACACATAAAAAATCCGCTGCTCGTTGATCAGCATGTCCAGTATATAGTCTGTGGCTTGAGGGTCGCTATAGCGTTACCTGTGTTTTCGCAGATATACATTGATGTTGGATGTGGTGAGGATTCTGGATTTCATTATTTCTTACTCTCAATTTGTGATTTCCCTTTAAATGCGAAGATTACTCACAGAACAGTACTAGTCGGCTAAGACTACCAAATTAATCTTGTATAAAATCATTGGCAGCTCTGCTGAAGTTGACATTGACAAAATTAACAAATCAATCCAGCTGCACGTAAAAACTTTTAGAAAATTTCCATTTGACGTTTAAATCTTACAGAGCCTTAAATTATGTAAATGAAAAAACGTATACAGAGTCAAGATTTTTGACTGCACACAGAGAAAATGAAAACATAAACCTTGGAAAACACATTACTTCCCTTTCAGTGGGAGTATTGTGTCAATGTGCAAATTTATGATATGAGTCTTGTCTTTATGATTCTCTACTAGGCAAATGAATAAGGACAAGGATTATTGGAAAATTAGAGGTGAATTAATGTATCGTAAGTTTAACTTCTAAAAGACAGTTTTCTCATTTGAGTTATAACTCCCATGTTTTCTTCTCTATTTCTCCCATGGGTCACCCAAACCTGAATTTAAATCCAAAAATAACGCAAAGAAAGGTTATGTTTGCAGTATTTCTAATTCACGGAAAGCTTAAAGATTTGCAGATTTACGGACCCATTTCCTAAGTCACAGAGAAGTCTCAAAATTTGGATAAACTTAGAATAGGCATTTATTGTTTATGAATCCCCAATTTCTTTTGGAAATTTTATAATTGTGTTAGAAAAGATTATATTAAAAAATATAGGGCTTCCCTGGTGGCGCAGTGGTTGAGAGTCCGCCTGCCGATGCAGGGGACACGGGTTCGTGCCCCGTTCCGGGAAGATCCCACATGCCGCGGAGCGGCTGCGCCCGTGCGCCATGGCCGCTGAGCCTGCGCGTCCGGAGCCTGTGCTCCGCAACGGGAGAGGCCACGGCAGTGAGAGGCCCACGTACCACAAAAAAAAAAAAAAAAAAAAAAAAAAAAAAAAAATATATATATATATATTCCTGTGGTTAACGTGGGCAGGCGCGCTTGATGTTGATGGGAAATATTTTTCACACTATGTAATTTTTGTAAAATTTGCAAGAGAGAATAAATATAAATAGGATATACTCTAACAAGGTATAAAGGGAAGACAAGTGAAATTTAAGCAGATGACATGTTTGTTCTTAGAATGCTGGGTTCATTTTCTGGATTATAGCAAAATACGTACAATGTAAATAATGTTACACATTAAAAAAAATTCTACTTCTTCTACCTAGTTTCCAAACAGGTTTATCATCCTTGTGATTGTGAAATGAGATAGAGATTCTTACTAAGGTGTGGCGAATAATAATAACTTAAAAATATTCAAATGATAAATAAGTTTTGCATCTCCTAAAATAGGACCTGTTTCACAATTGCTGCACTTACATTCCCAGGACTGAATTATCAGTGTTAAATTTGAAATTATTAGTTTTCCTGAATCGAGATCTTCAGTAGATTTTTGGTGTAAACTTGCCTATTTCAGAGGCACCTGTAAGTTAAGAGAGTCTTGGACAGGCAGAGGGGTTGTGGAAACTTCGGGAGACGTCTCCAAATGTCTTCAGACACAGAAACCTACAGTTTATTTTAACTCATTTTCATCATGAGTTCTGACTGCAATGGTTTATATATGCGGGGACACCTGAGGAATATAACCTATGGAACAATCCCCTTTTTATCATAGAAGCACCCTAACAATAAATAGACTGATGGTTATAAAGAGATGACGTTTAGGAGGTAACTCGCTAGAGCGGTATTGGAGATATACTTTATTTATTCATTGATTCATTGATTCATTGATGGCTGCGTGATCTGAAATCCACATTTTTGGGGAGCACAATTTGGCATGCAGATATAATACAGTAAACAAACTGAGTTTCAAGCATACATATGGAGATTTTTTTGTTTGTCACTGAGCCTTCGGGGTCTTACATATGCTTATACTATATTACATTCTTTTGATATTTTAGTTGAGCTAAACATAAACATGTTAGCAATTTATGATTAATTACATCCCGCTTCAATGAATTATAGAAACTTTGGGAGAGTTCTCCAACTGTCTCCAGATACCAAACCCTACGATTAATTTCAACTCATTTTTATCCTGAGTTCTCCTGTGTCCAAGCCTGTTCCTTTGGACGGCACCTGATTGCAAGAACTTTGGTTGGTTTCCAGGACTATCTGAGGATAAAAGGGGTCACACAAGGCCGTCCGCACAGTGCCTGGTAAAATCTTCGTGGTCATGGCTGGAGAGAAGGCTTCCCAGTTTATGGCCATTTATTGTGGAGAAATGAGGACTGAGAAAAAATGCAGAAGGAGGCCATGGTAGAAACCCTAGATACAGTCCAGTCTCTTCGTTTTCTGTTGCTTTGGTAATCTCGGTTGTTTGGAGAATAGCAGATAAAGGAAACAATTTGTTCTTTAAGAATACGAATGCCGCTACTCATGTACACTGCTGGGTAGTTTTGTTTTAACATTCACATATCAATGCAGTGATTTAATTCCTGAAATCATCAGTCGGATATTTTTGGCATCTTATCCTGTTTCTAAATTCACATGGTTTAATTATAAGAAAATGATTTTGTAAGTCAGTATGGAATGTCCTAGGCATCCAGAAAGATTTCCATCAACTTATTGCCACGTGGCGCGGGTGTTCCACAGCAGTCTGGCTGAGTCATCGTAAAGGATGGAGATGTTAATAGTGGGGCCTGATGTCTCACAACTGACAGCTCACTCTCTGAAATGAGACAAAAGTGCGTGTGCAGTAGGATGTGAATTTAAGGTCCTATCGGGGTGTCAGGCGAGCACGGTCCTCTCCAGCATCTGACAGCATCAGATGCATCAAAATGCATGTAGCGAATCTGCGCTAATAAGATCGGAACAATCAATTTCATATTCAGAAAAATGGCACTTCTTCATAGGCGAGACTTGCTATTCGCTCTTAATTAGAGGCAACAGATGTTTTATGTAGGGAAAAAGTAAGGATAGCCTTGAAGAATCTGAAGCCTGGTTTAATCTGTTGGGTAGTCTGTATCTGGTCTAAATACTGCCTTCCTGAATGGCACAGAAGGCTGATCTCTACTTTGATGCTCTGAAATGAACGTAAGGTGAATTAGCCGGGTTAGGGGGATTTACGGCTTAAGTTTTCATTTGGGAATTCTCCTTAGATTTGTTCTACTGAGAATTCAGTTTGTACACTATTAGTTATGAACAGTTAGTGGTGTGTATGCACGTTTGTTGAATTTCCAAGGATTTTAAACAGAAGAGAGTGTTTTGCTGTATATTATATTGAAATGATATCCAAGTTTCTTATGATTTCCATTTGTTTCTCATTGATGCAATCAGGTAGCACTTAATGTACTTACGGAATGTTATAATGTATTTGGACCTTTTTTTAGGTCGAAGTCCAATTTGAGAATCTGATGAATGGCGTAAACTCACACACAGTTTTCCATATAATTTGGGGGACTTATAGACTCTCCCCTCAAAGAAATAAATGTTCCTGGACTGTATTAACTTCTCAACTTGTTGATTAAACAAGTTAATAAATTCTGAAATAATACCGCCAATGTGGTTCATAGTCCCCTGGTAGCTCTTGAGGATTTTTAAGTCAAAAATTTTTTTTTTTGTAATTACTTTGTTGTTGACCTTTTCTTAAATAGAAAATTATCTTTTCAACTTTAGATAAAATCTGTGATTTTTAAAAACCTACAGAGATACCACCTGATAGACGAGTAACGTAATTTTTACTACACTAATATAACAGTAAGAATGTTAATCTTTTTAAGATTATTTTCAGCGGATTAGATTTGCAGCTCTAACTGAGAATTTGTCAAGGATCTCATCCAGTAGAGACAGGAAGTCAGTATCTTAGTCTATGAAGCTCTAGGGGCCTGAAGATGGAGCATCGTCCTCTGCACTGCAGGCAAACCATCAAAAATACCTCCTGGATTATGGTTTATACCTACACCGTTTGCATAGATCACCTATAATACTTTACCTAGCATCTTAGGACAGTTTTCGAATTCCATCTATAGGTTGTTTTTGCTTTTTGTGCAGGGGGATTTGTCATGATTTCTGTACCATCTCGTATTTCCCAGGATGAAAAAGCCTGAAATTCAAATCAAGGATGTGTGTGTGTGTGTGTGTGTGTGTGTGTGTGTGTGTGTGTGATTATTTTCTTCTTAAATTATTTAACCAGAAGGCTTTTTAAAAAAAGTCAGATGCCATCTATGACTTTTTAAAAGGACTAGATTGTAGCCATAAATAGTTACAAATGGTTCTTACAAAAGTATAATTTGTTTTATCTTTTGCAAGGAAATGAGGTCCGTCAGGGTAACTCTTTGAGTTGAAAATTTGAGGATTAATCTTCTCTAATGGTGGCAGTCATTGGGCGCATCCCAGGTGATGAAAATCGCCCATTATTGGGACTTGAAATTCTCAAAACGACCTAAGCGCTTAAGCCCCCCAACCCGAATCCCGCCCTGCTTCCTTATAGATGGTCACCTTCGCCTTAGCTGAGGGCTCACCGTCATTCTCTCCAACAGGAAGGGTTAAGGTGAGCAATGTTTCCCTCCTTCCTGAGTCAGACGGTGAGGAAAGATTTTATTGAAAAGAAGCCACGCGATTTATCAGATGTCTGCATGCCCCTACCCCCAACCCCGCCCTGCCAAATCTGTAATGGAACTTGTGTAGTTGTCACCTAACTCCAGATTTAGGTATTTTTTACTCCCCGCGACTGTCCGCGTATCATTGACTAGCTGGTCTGTATGAATTCTCGTTAATTCAGGGTGGGGCTCAGTGGGGCTCTGTGACCACTGCAAAGCAGAGGGGTATCAAAATTAAATACTTTTGCCAAACCACACACCGCTCTCCCAGTCCATTCAAGGAATCTCAGTGAGGGAGAGTTTGTAATGCTTCTCAGGATTTTAGGGGCTGCAATAGGTTAAGAAACTATCTAAATGGTAAACCGGGTGATAAGAAAGTGAAGTGTGGAGAAAATGTCTAGAAATTAATGTGTTTTTTTTCACTGTTATTTTGATAAGAAAATTGGAAATTAATTTCCCAAAGAAAACATCTGAGCATACGATATATTTAACATCACTTGAGAATCCTAAGCAAAATCTCATTCTCTGTCTCTCATTCGATATATATTTTATAAACTGTTATTAAAAGTTCGAAAAAGGCCATGGAGATCATCTGTCCTCATTTCAGACACAAAAGTACAAAGTGAAACCTGAAGGAGGGACTGAATGTGTAAATAAATCTGATTAAAACCCAAATATTTACTTATTAGTTTCAACTTTCCCCCTTAGCACTTTACTAAAATGATTATAAAGATTTAAGTTCTTTGATGGATATTACAAGTCGAAAAGAAAAATAATCTAAAAATTTATACCAACAGTCCATACGTAATTAAGAGTTGGTAAAATGATATTTTGTACATTGCCTTATTAAAGTATTTAATACTTAATAAATGAATTTATATCATTAATTCCCAAATGCCTTATAGAAATACTAAAACAGCTGCTGTGCATTTGTGAGAAAATGAAAATAGACATTCAGTATTTCTCCATTTATTGTGTGATATCTTTCTTCATTAACTGTATTTGGGGGGGTGAAAGATTTAATAATCAAGAAGAGTACAAAGGGTTATAGGCAAGTCTTACCTATTATCTAACACGAGTAACATTTGTCACTTTTGCTTCCGATTTTTTTAAATGCAAAAGAAATAGAAAATTGCAGCTAAAAGCCAAAGTTACTTTTGTTTAGCTACATAAGTCGATTCCTCTCCTTCCTGCCCAGAGACAACAATATCATCAATATTGTGTAAATTTTCCAGTTTTAAAAATTAATCTAGATATTGGTGTTTCATAACGAGTATATAACACTGTGAGTCATTAAAGAATTAAAGAAATGCTATCATAGAGTACATTGTACGCTGTACTTCCCTTTTTAACTCCACATAGTTTTTGAGGTTTAACTATATTGATACGTAATGAGCTAATTAATTCTTTGTAACTGCTGCACTAATTCCCCTGAAGAGAAACCACAATACCCTCATCTATTTCCTTTTAGATGGACACTTACGTCTGTTTTCATTTCAGTTACAGTGTCACATCCTGAGATATATGTTTAGAATTATCCCTGGGGTATATATTTAGTAGCAGAATTGTGGGGAGAATATTAATTTGCATTTCCCTGATTACAAGTGAGGTTGTACATGGCAATGCAGATTCTACACTGCCCGGTGGTGATGTGCTCATATGTGTACGGTGATACTTGTTCAGTTATATACAATGACCTGGCTTCAGGGACTTACCATAGACATTCTTTTCCTATTCCAAGGTCATCTTACATTTTTTCCTAAACATTTAGATTTTCAATACATCGGGAATTTATTTTTGTCTATATGAGAAATTGATAGAATGTTATATTTTAGATGGATATTCAACTATCCCTGTCCCATTTATTAGAAATGCTTTTTCACCTCCTCCTGATGTTTAATCTATTTGACTAAAGCTGTATCAATAATATATTGTTTTAATAAGTTCTCATAATAAGTTCTTACTTTTCTTATTTGTTTTGGTTTCTCTGGATCTTTATTTTTGCATATGAATTTTATAGTCATTTTGACTTAGTCCGTAAAAGAAATTCATTTGAGATTTTGATGAGAACTACATTTATAGATTAATTTGGGGAGAATTGGCCTTTTTAGACTGTTGATTTCTTTGCTTCCATAAATATGATCTATATTTCTTTCTGCATACATTCTTTTATTTCTTAAATATGTTTGTGCTTTTTCTATCAATTTCTTGCACACTTCTATTTGATTATTTTCTAAGTACTTTGTACTTTCTCTTGCTATGATGAGTGCTATTTTTCTATTATATTTTAATTTGTTTATTGGGATACTCAATCTTGAGTTTCATATGTTGATCTTATATCAGGAAACCCTGCTGACTTTTCTTATTAGTTCTAATAATTTTCCTGTGGAATATAATAATGTAAATGATCATAGTTATCTTTTATGTCTTCCTTATTTATGTCTTCTATTTCTTCTTATTTTATTGCATTGGCTACCACTGCCAATACAATGTTGAAAATTTGTGGTGATAGTAGATATTCTTGTCTTGTTTCCCAATTAATGTAATACCTCTAATTATTTGTCAGTAAGTAATCTGTTTATGTAGAGTTCCAGTAGATAATCTTTGCTAAATGTTTTCAACCATAGATGGATGCTGTTTCATTGAATGTTTTCCTTTTATCTATTAAGATTATTTCTCCTTTTCTTAGCTTATGTGGCAAATTTTATTGACGTATGTTTTTTGATGTCCAATAATTCTTCATTTTTGGTGTAAACCCTATTTGGTCATGATGAACTAAATTCAATTTTCTAGTCATTATTATGGATGTTTGCATTTATTTTCATTAGTGAGATAAGATTTTATTTATTTGTTGTACAGTCTTTTGCTATTACGTCTATGTTAAAAAGCTGAGAGCAATTCTGTTTTTCTTCTCTTCTAAAATGGTTTGTGTTAAATGAAGATGATATATGCCTTGAATGCCTGGCAGAATTCTCCCTAAAAATTTTTGGGGAGGTGAAGGGAGAATTCACCTATAAATACTATTCTAAAATTTATAGGTCTAATCAGATTATTTTCTTTCTTTTTAAAGTCATATATATTCTAGACAGTCGTCCACTTTAAGATTTTAAATGTATTCACCAACTAAATCACAGTTTTGTTTTATTTATAATCCTCCAATCAATATCTCTTATAATTCTAGTTTGACAACTTTACATTCCTGACATTCTTTATTTATGCCTTTGCTCCAGTATCATTGGTAAGTCTTGCCTGAAATTTGCCTGTAAGAATTATTTATTTTCAAAAATCAATTTATTTTTCTTGTTGTCATTTCTCATGTTTATGTTATTTATTTTTACTAAGCTCTGCAGTTTTAGGACACCCTATTCTAACTTTCTTTGAAATTTTCTCCTTTTTTTTTTTTCCTGACTTCCTGACTGGAATGTTTGTTTCATACTTTCTGATGATTACGTTGACCCTGATCCTATGAAGTATCTCCTGAGTACCTCTTAGTGCATTCCAGGTGATTTATATGTAGTACTTCCTTCGTTTGTTTAGTTCTAAATATTTTGTCTTTATTTTTGTTTCAGAGATGAAATAACAAGCAGTTTGTCAGAAAAATAAATTTTGCACACCATGTTTTTCCCTCCTTCATCCAAATTGGGGAACTTTTTCCCATTAAATAATGATATTGCTTTGATTCTTATGAATATGGTACGAGTGACTTCTATTTCTGCATAGACATTTAAATCATGGTGCTTATTGTCATGACAACCAAAACTACACAATTTAGCGAAATATCTAAGACAAAACCTGCTTTCTAAATAATTCTCCTTCTGCTTCATTTCGTTACCAAAACACCCATATGTGTAATGATTTCCTAAAGAGCTAAGAACCTTTTCTCTGTAATTGCACATTTGCTTTTCATTTTTTTGTGAGATACTTTTTTTTTCAAATAGAAGGATCCAGAGAAATAAAAAATATGAGAGGTTTACCAAAGTAGCATGTATATTATATTACTCGAAAATTAAATATTACATAATAAATACAAAATGATGGTTTAAATTTTACCACCCTTATTATAAAAATTACCACGTACTATGGACACAATAATGGTTAAATATAAATATTAATCATGATAATGTGATAAACTGTTTCAAGAATAGTGCAGCTTATTGAACCAATGAAGAGCTACGTATTTTTCCCTTAAGTGTACGTTTTTAGGCGATGGGAGGAAAAAAAGAGATTTCTTTCAGATCTATGAGAATATGGCATTTTTAGTATCGAACAGTAGTGTTTTTCCTTTTTGATAATGGCTATTATGCGATTTGCAAATATTATTTGAGAGTCAAATAGATTGAGTATAGTGTGTAAGAAATTCAGTGATTTATAAGGCTACTACAAACCCACAAGAATTCCTCTCTAGCTCTTTCTTGAGCCAAGAGTGCAGAGGCTAAAGCTTGTATATTTTATACAAAGGATAAAATTCATCGCATTGCTGGCCGTGCCCACACTCTTGTTTCATTTCTCACTGGGGAAATGCATTTGACCTCTTTTCAACCCCCTGATACCCTGCCCTGCTGGATACAGTTAACCAAATCTGTATTTATTACGCTCCTCTGTGCCTGTCATTTGAGCGTAGTGGCAGTTCTGCCAAAATAAATAACGCCGCCATGCAGCTCAGAGATGAGAGGAGGGTGTCCCATTCTGGGTCTTGGTGACCCTGCCGCTCCCTGAAGAAAACACCAGGAAGGAAATGTCAGTCCCACAATTTAAATATTGTTTGCCTTTTCCTAATATAATTTTCTCATCGAGAAGGATGGGCTTTTCAACGAAAGGACATTTTTAGTTTTTGTTAGCTGCACGCTTTTAACTTTTCTCTCTTCATATACAGTCTCATTAAAAATACATTTTCCAAGCAGACGGGAGAAGTGGGGAAGGTGCATTTATTGTGGTTATTGTCTACTGGATGTTACCAGTAAGCGAGCCGGGCTTTGAGCTGGAGATGATTACATTTAATATTGACATTGGCATCAGGAAGGAATTATTGTCTCCCCTCTTCAGATAAGGAAACCGGAGTTCAGAGAGGTTGAGTAATTGGCCCAAGTCACACAGCCAGGAAGAAGTGGTAGATTTGGAGAATGAACCCCACTATGTCAGACTTGACACCTGAGTTTTTCCAAAAACGTCTCCCACATTGAAACGGTCAGAAAATGCTTTTAAAAAGCATAGTTTTAAAAGCTACTTTAAAAAATATAAATGGTTTCTTTATTTCCCCCCAAAATTATGATTTAAAGTTTAACATATCTGTATATCGACATGGCCCTGAGGGGGCGATTGTCCTCTGTTCTTTGTATCTGCATCTCTAGCACCTGGCAGAGTGCTTTGCAAAAGTAGGTGCTCAATACCTATCCATTCAAAAGGTGAGTGAGCTAATAAATAAAGTAGTTCAAAGCCACTCTCAAGTGAAGCGGTGTTGGTAGATTGCAAAAACGGCCCCAACTGCTTATCCTCTGCATCCATGCCCTGTCCAATACAGCTTTGACGCTTCTCTTATCAAGAGTTTAGGTCCGTTTTCACTTCCTTCGAATCTGAGTTGCCCTTGTGACTTGCTGTAGCTGAGAGAATACAGCAAAAATGATGGTGTGCCAGCTCTAAGGCCTTGCACTAGTCTAAGATCCCCGTCATTGCCACTCGCGCATAAGCCCGGGCTCTCCCGCGGATAGTGAGAGGCACTGTTAGCCAGCCAACAGCCAGCCAACCCCAAGGCATTGAGCGGAGGAGGTTATCCTGCACCTGCCAACGCCCCCGCCAGGCCACCCACACTGACAAAAGGACTTAGAACCATAATAAGTACTTCATGTTTTTGGGCGCTGAGTTTTGGGGTGGCTGGTTACCCAGCAATATCCACTTGCTACAAGTCACTATCTCGTTAATTTAACTTTGAGCCACAAGTTGTGAGCACATATACTTGAAGGTGATTGCTGGAAAGACAGGTGTCCATTTCATAGGTGGTTGGAGGGATTCTGAGATGATCTCCCATCCCAGTACTTTCACACTCTGTCTCCATCATCTTCTGGGGGGCAGTAAAGTCACAAACCTTTGGGTAATAAGAATTTATGATTTTCAAACCTTACTATTAAATTGCAAAGGTATCCTGAAGTGCTCTTTAAAACCTTAAATAGCAGATACCTCATAAAAAGGGGAGGAGGGCGGTGTATTCAAAGAGAATTATTATGAAGGGAGAAAAGGAACCCTATTAAGAAAAGCATGATCGTTTAGCAGTTGTGTAGCAAATCAGCAGGGTGTATACCTTAAACTGACACAATATTGTATGTAATTAAATCTTAGTGGAGCTGGCAAAAAAAAAGAAAAACGTGATAAGTGAAAAATGAAACAGCACTTTTTACTGTAGTTTACAACTAGTGGGTTGAAATGTTATGTAGATCTCATGTTTTGTGTATGTGTATGTATGTTCAAGTACATGGTAGTTAATTTATGAATACAGCAAATTTACCTTTTAGCTGCGTTTTCATTTTTTAAAAGGGTGATAGAAATCAAGAGATCTGGATTTCTATTCTGCACCTGACACAACATTAATGAAATTGTTAGTAAGACCTTTATGTCTCGCGAATATTAATTTTCTCAGTCTCTGAAACTGTGATAATCGCATTTCATTTACCTACAAATGGAGCCTTGGCTTATCTCTCTGGCTTGGTTTTGCTTTCAGGACCCGTGAGTCTGTGATTCCTGGTCAGGGTATTTTGGAAGATGTCAGTCACATCCAAATACCTGGTGGCTCACTGCTTTGTGCCAGGGGGTGAACTCTGAGTCAGCCCCCTCCAACACAGGTTATGCTAAAATGCATCGGATTCAATGGATCCTTGAGTCTTAGTAGAACAGGTAGTACCACTATCAATAGGTGAAATTTAAAGGCTGCAGATCAGATCACACCTGCAAATTCTCACAACCATGCCTGGATTAGTTCAGCTCTTCCAGTGGCTCTAGCCTAACAAGACCAAGCTCCAGAGAAGGTCAGGAACTCCAGGGAGGGTCAAGACTTTTGCCTGTGTTGCAGGCCTCATCCACAAGTATTTGTGGCAACGCATGGCTGGCTTTCTCTGCAGTACGGCGTGTGCCTGCTAGCACTTGCCCACCCACTCACATAGGGCATTCACACGTAGGGGGCACTCCCCTCCCCATAATTAGTAATCATCCCTTTTCTGCAAAGATCACAGAAACTGCAGCTGAAGTACTTTGATGGCATTCTGAAAACTCCTCCCACCCAACCTACCTGGATTACCCACCCCTGTGGAATCCTGCCTTTACTCTGCCTTCCAAACCAGACCCACCCAATTGGGTTTTATACCTTTTGAGTTTCCCTGCGTCTATCCAGAGCATCCCCTGCCTGACCTTGGCCATATACCTTGACTCACAATCTCCCCTGTGAACCTCGGGCTTGTCTAAAGCCAAAACGTGACCTTCAGATACACCTTCAGAGCTCACTCTTCTTTCAAGCCTGTCCTCTACTTGATGCACATGGACCCTTTGGATCAGGTGGCATGGATCTCCCAAACACTCGGGGTCAACCTGATCTGAGTTCTGAATCCTGCTGTTGTATTTCATCTTGCAGTCATCTACCAGCTGACACAGACCACAAGGAAAGGCGACATATCTGCTTGATATGAGACCGAAATATACATTTCCTGGGAAAGCCAAATAAGCTACAGAATTCCCGCATCTTCCTATAGGTTTTTATTTTGACAGTTGACAGTTTACAAAAGGTCTTTCAAAAGCGATGATACAGGATCCTAGACTGGAGGCATATGGATGTAACACTGCTTGTTATTGTTTGGCATATAGAATATGGTTGGCCCCTGACTTTGAAACAGCAAGGATAATGCACAAGTAACCTACAGCTGAGTTGATTTCACGTCGTTGCTTTGTTTTTCTTCTTTGAAAACCTTTCAGGCATGGTGTGCTTCTTTGGTTGATGTGTCCCTGAAGGAGATCCATCACCCCTCCTTACACCTACATACATCAGTGACACGGAACCTCCCTCTAGCTTCTCTCTGACTCACTTATCCAGAGAATTGGTTGAACACAAGAACTTACTTCTCTTTATTTTTGTTGGCAGGACTAAGGGCACTAGTCTGAAGGCATCCCCAAGAAATACAACTCTGCTTTCAAAGAGTCAGCAGACATGGGGGGACGTTAGATACAAATCTCAGACACAAATGGAAACAATAGCGGCATAAACGCTGCTGTGATTATATTCAACTGCTAGAAGAATGTATTTCCATCTCAACCTCAGGGTCACTCAGACATCTTGCTTGTAATTTTGTTGCCTACTCATGTCTTTATATTAATAAATGAAGCTTGAGCCTCTTGTGGGAGCCAAGGCCAACCACAGGAAGGGTCACTATTCCAACATCATGGCGGACGGGGCAGTACCGAAGCAAGCATGCATTCGAGTGCTTCTGAGTTAACAAATATTCAACCCCAGATCTCTCTGTCCCTGTGCATAGTTGTGATCCTAGCGAGCGTACCATTTTCTTACTGTTTTATTGAGGGTTAACAAGGCTGAAGTGCACATATTCTGCAGAGTTCAGCGGTTGTTACACATGCAACCTGGCATATCATCCCCCACACACACAGCTAGATGTGGACTCTTCCTCTGCCCACTGGTTTATGTCTGGCTTCCTTTGCTGAATGTTACTTATGTGAGATGCATCTACAACGTTGAGTGCAGCCGTAACCCATCCTTATTCTACTTCCAAGTAGTGTTCTTTTGTAAAAACGTGCATGGACATACCACTAGTTAGTTCCGTATTCAATTACTGATGGACACCTTGGTTGTCTCCAGTTTTGGGCTCTGTAGATAAGAAGCCATGTATGTTCCCATGCATGACTTCTAGGGGACGGGCACTCATTACCCTGGATACCCGCCCGGAGTGGGATTTCTGGGTCATTCAGTAGATGTGCATTAAGCTTTAGTAGACGAGGGCAAACCATGTTCCAAATTTCAGATTTAAGCTGCGACCAGCGTCATGTGAGGGTTCCAGTTGCTCCACATCCCGTACATACAGTTTTGCATCTGGATTGTTTCATTGTGTTAACTATTTATCCATATATCTATCTAATCTTCATAACTATTGCTTTTAATAACCGCAGAATACTTAGGAGGAGCAATGATGTCATAAATTAGTAAATTGGTCTGCATTGTTCTCAAATGAGGGTTATTTCAGACCAGGAAGGTAAGAATTCATATAAACTAAATATCATTTGTGGTTTGAAAGAAGTAAAGTATGTGGTAGGTTATTCTTGTTTCTAAAGATGCTTTTGTTAATAATACATATATGTGTGTGTGTGTGTATATATATGTGTGTATATATGTGTGTGTGTATATATATGTGTGTGTATATATATGTGTGTGTATATGTGTGTGTGTATATATATGTGTGTGTATATATGTGTGTGTATATGTGTGTGTATATATGTGTGTGTATATATATGTGCGTGTATATGTGTGTGTATATATGTGTGTGTATATGTGTGTGTATATGTGTGTATATGTGTGTGTGTATATATGTGTGTGTGTATATATATGTGTGTGTGTGTATATGTGTGTGTATGTATATGTGTGTGTGTATATATGTGTGTGTGTATGTGTGTGTGTATATATGTGTGTGTATATGTGTGTGTGTATATATATATGTGTGTGTGTATATGTGTGTGTGTATATATATATGTGTGTGTGTATATATATGTGTGTGTTGTATATATATATGTGTGTGTGTGTGTGTATATCAATCACTGTTTTAAAAGCAGCTCGTAGTGAATAAGGACATAGGTTTATTAAAAGTACTAAGTATTGGTGCTTTTCAGCTGTGAGTTGTAGCTTTCACTGATAGGAAGGGTGTAAGTGATTTTTTTATTATTTGTGCTCTTACTGCCCCTAGAAAGGGCTCCCTTCCTGGTTTCTCTGTAGGTCAGAACTAGCTTTGTTTATGAGACCAGCAATTGGAAGTGGCTTTATATGATACTGCATCAATAAAGCATTAGCTCTGGTTTTCACCCTCATGCCAGGATTTCTGTGCACATCCAGGCTAATTAGCTACAGTTTTCACTTCAAGGGGTCTCCAGTTTTTAACTTCCTAACTTGTATTTCCAGTGGGGGGAAAAATACAAAGGAGGAAGGGTTTAAGAACAACGTTGGTATGCATGATGCCCTAGGATAGTTGGACGCAGAGGGCTGCTTTGGTAACCACTAGCCCCACCTGGCACCCAGCTTCTAATGAAACTTGTCAGCAACTGCAGATTTCTAACCTAATTTCTGAGGTGTTTTCAGAAAATGGTAAGTCTCAGTTACTTTCTTCCTTCGAAGAATAAAAGGCAGGAACTTCTGAAAATACGCAATCCTGGAGCCACGTCTCCACCCCAAGTTCCTCTAAGACTAGAGAAGACCCTTGCAGAGTCAGATAAGCTATGGATTGGGCAGAGGTAGCCACCGTGCGCTTTGCCGATTACAAACAAAGCTTATTTTAACCAAATTCTTCAGCGTATTGGTAGTAGAGCTTGCAAACGCCATAGCATAGCTCAACTTCTCCAGGGACGTTGCACCACTAACCTCTGCGCAAGGCCATCTGGTCCCCAGGGCAGTGTGTCTGGACAGCCAGATTGCTCAAGTCTGGAATGCTTTTATATTTCACTCTTACCCCATCTGGAGTCTGACCCGTCAATGATCAGCCAAAGAGGCTGATTCAGCTCTGGCTCCATCTGAGGGTTTTGTGCCAAACAGGCTTCAGCTCTTCCCTAAACTGACTTTTAGTTACTTAGTTCATCTCCTTGCCTGGGGACGATTGAGGACAAAACCTGATGTGTACAAATCCCCGGACCTCTCTGCCCAAATAAAATTAGTTCATCCATGTTCCAAAGTGGACAGTCTCTTTGATTCAGACTTTCCCCTTTCTCATACCCACAAACCTGGAAGGCAAATCAAAATGAGACAGATGCCTTGGCATTTAACATTTTGTCTGATATAGAAGTTGGTGTATTTTACTAATGAGTTAATGTGGGTTAGAGTTTTGTTAACCATCAGGAAAGCCCTCAGGAGAATTCTAAGGCAGAATTTGAGCTAAAACAGATCATCTTATTAATATGTTAATTTTGCCTAATGGATTGAATCCCGGTTCATGTGATGACCTCTGTCTGCTCCTCCGTCCTAGAAATTGGATGTTGAGTTAAATGCCTGTGTAATCTGAGTCAAGATACCAGTAAGAGAAACGACAGAATGGGCATTTTGCTGGCTACAGGTTCTTAGAACCCTCCTGCCAAGGCTGCTATTGCAATAACAGTCATATATTTCACTCAATCATAAAAGATGAAATAGATTTTTGAAAAAAATGAACACCTTATTTCTGTCAGTAGTTGCAAAAATAATCGTTAAAATGCATTAAACCTGCATTAAATGTTTTCCTGACAATGGTTTTTCCTTTCTTCCCATCTTTTCCTTTTTAAATTTTTATTTTGTAACCAAATATAGTTTGGAATCCAGTGTGTATGAAAAAATCATTTAAAAGGAGTGTTCTTTCAACCAAATATATGCTACTCTAAATTACGAATTGATTTACTGTCCCCAACCTAAACCAGAATCTTTCAACATTTTCCTCACCCACGCACAGCTGGCTAGCCTCAGCATCCTCTGCTCGGCCACACGAAGCCATGATCCTCATGAGAAAGGGAAGGACATATGTCATGAGGTCCTGCCACCCATAGCTCTTCTCCTTACCCCTGACCTCTGCCAGTGTTGTGGGCTGTCACTACAGGACCCCTGCTGCCAAAGCAGCTGGGAACCAGGCAGGGGAACTGGGTCTGAGGGCCTGAGAGGGAGGTCCTGGTACACGCTGGCAGGAGCATTCATGCTTTGGGCCAGCACGTGGCCTTCAGGAAGCCCCTCTGCTCCCTCAGGACTCCTCGGGTCCCTGCTGCACCTCCCGTCCCTGGAAAACCAGACACTTGTCTCCACCGTCTCAGCGGGGCTCCACTTTCCTCCTTCTGCCCTGAAGCTTAGGGTTGTCCTTCCTCCACCAACTCAGAAAATGCCCAACATGTGTTTAGTCATGTATGTTTTAAATAAAGGCTAAAGATGGAGAGTGCTATAATACCCACTATAGAACATTTTAAAAATTAATAAATCACCGCGAGGTCTACCATTCGAGACATTTCCAGGTCCTCTTCTCGGGCTGACTGTACTTCTGTCTAAGTCTTCTGGATGTGTAATTGGGGTTATTTATACAGAATTTATAAATTGATTTCTATTAACTTGACAGTTTCTCTAAATTAATCCGTCCTAGGATGGATGCTGTTTAATTAATTGTGTCTTTAGTGTAGGGTATTTGTTATTTCTTTTTGTTGTTTTACTATAATTAAGATAACAATGAACATCGTTATTCATGTCTTTAATTGCATTTCTGATAATTGCCTTAGTATAGGTCCCTGCTCATGGAAGTCCTGGTGCAAATGATATGAATATTTCAAAGCTTTGTGCCACATAAGCATGTTTTTTTTAAGAAGGCTCTACCAATTTCAACTGCCAACAAAAGTGTATGGGGATGTCTTTCCCATCGTAATTTTTTAAAGTTTATTTCTTTTGCAATTTTCATGAGATTGACATTTTAATATGCCTATTAGCCATTTATATTTCTATTCTTAGCCACCCTCTGTATTTCTATAGCAAGTTTAAACAACTATTTTTAAAAGCAACTTTCAGTGATTGGAGACACACTGTGTACCAGCTATTATCCTAGAGCTTTCTTTACATTGCTTCTACTTGTAGCAAATATCTAGGTGGATAAATGTGACTTGTTATCTCAGTTTTATAAATGATGAAACTGCAGCTCAGAAAATTTAAGTAACTTGCCCAAAGTTATCCAACTAAAAAGTGTTTCAATCAGGATTCCTACCAAGACGGAACAACTCCAGAACTTGACAGGCTTCATCACTAGGCTCCTACAAGTGAAACGATGCAGCTCATTACATGGAAAACACACACACACACACAACAGAGCAACAAATCAGCCTAACCCTCAGCACCATGGTTCCCACTGAGCGAACATCATTCCCGATGTCTTTTTGTGCACATTATAAAGATGGTGGGATGGGGAGAGGCGTGGGTGGGTGGAAGATGATGTATGACTGGACACATAGTCTAGTAGATTGAGAAAAATCTATGAAAATGAAGGAGGCAATGCATTTTTAAATAATACTTACCTCTAACAGAACTTAATTTTATTTTTACAGTTTATCCTGCAGAAGAATTTCGTCTTTGCATAATCATGTTTTTGAATATTTTCTTTTGACGTTTCCCAGAACTGAAAGCAGGAAAAAAAGATGACATTTGTTTTCCTGTACGTGTTTCCGGTTTCTGGTTCTAACATTTGGCTCTCTAATCCATGTACAGTTGGGCACACAGGGTGAGACACAAAGCTAACTTTCTTTTTTTCTTCTAAAATACTGAATCGATTACCTAGAGACATCCGATGAATGCTTTTTTCCTCCCCTCACTGACTTACACTCTTTGCCATGTGATGTTTATATCAAGGGCTTTTAAAATGCTCTTTCCTACTTATGACGTTCATATTTTGTACCATCTACAACAAATAATCTTAGAGAAAGGATATCACAGAATCCTTAGCTCGCCTTTTTCTAGAGAAAAAAGTGGCCATGTGACAAATTATAGCCCCGAATGTATTGTGATTACATCCTGCTTGTGAAAACACAATATAGGTACAAAAAGGGAGCTGGTGGCCAAGGGGGTCTGCAGTTTGGATACATCAAATTGAGTGGAAACAACAGCAAAACATCTGCACCAGCAGGGAGACTGGTAATGAAACAACGAGCACCATCGTGATGAGGAATCATCGCTTCCACTGGCAGAAAATGCAGACAGCAGTCCTCCTGATGACGCGCTAGACCAGAGACATGGGAGGGGTGGGGTGACCAGCGTTCCAGAATCATCTGGGGCTTTCTTTGCAAGAAGCACCTCATGCACACACCCCCGTGCCGCTCCCACATCCCCACAGAATCCAGGTTGTCAGGGTTCCCGGGTCACATGAGGTTTCATTCCTTCTTTCCTCACTTACTGTGTGTGTTCCGACATCTGTGATTTGACCATCCAAGACTGTAGCAAATTCCAAGAGGGATAGTTTACATGGAAGAGGGAAGTCGTTACTTAGATAGATTTCTTTCCATTTCGCTCCCGAGTTTCATGATCTTCATTGTTCTTTATTTATAGGGCCTCCTTTAGGAAAATCATAATTTTTGGAGGGGCTCAAACTGATCTATCAAAAAACATGCACATGGCTTAATTGTAACTTGACTTGTATTGTACTTATGTGTAATGGAGAAATGGCTTGATTTACTGCTGGTGAGACCCACTTAACAGGTCGGTCCAAATTCCTTCAGAGAAAGCAGGTCTATTTGAAGGAGACAGACACAGAGGCTTTCAGAGAAGTAAATATTAAACTACCCATATATCATTACATTTTATACTTAGAAATCAGTGCATTTTTGTTAATGAGTTTGTGTTTGAATCAAAGCATTAAAAGAACACTTTTTCTTCCTAATTTTCAGTTTTCCACCAGATTAAGATAATCATTTGTGTTTTTACTTCAAGTTGCCAGTGACACGCTATGTGGCTGGATTTCTCCAACCTAAAGTAGCAGGGGGAAGCGTTAAGGATGCGTGTTCACTGTGTCCTCTTTCATTTCAGCTCGCAGACATGGGATATTGGAATATTGGACATCTTTGGTTTTGAAGAATTTCAAAAGAATGAATTTGAACAAGTAAGTGAGTTTCTTTTGAAATTTTGTTAACTTGAATGGTTTTTTCAACTAATAAGGTATCTCTCTTTAATTCAGTAAAGACTATTTGCACTATTTCTTGGGAATATGTAATTAAAATAAGGACTCTGCAGTCCTGTTTTAAATTAATGTTCCTGGTTTGTTGACATAGTCATCATTTTTATATGGTCTTGTAAACTGGCATAATCCTTTTTTTTTTTTTTTTATTTTTAAACAGAGGCACTTGTTTTAAAAGACGGAGTTAGATGAAACCAGAGTTGTGCTTATGGAAATGCCATTTCAGCAGGGTCAGAGACTCGGAGGGTGTCTATTTGAAATTAGTTTGAAGGTCTTTAGAAACTCCAGCCAAAAAAACAGGATGGAAATACTTTCTCATGCTAAATGTTCTTATTTGTAGTTTCAACTTTACGTGACATGCGTACATATGACTATGGCCAACTCATAAAAGTACATTACAGAGGTGTTGATTATTTTTAATCTATTTACAATTTAGGGCACTTGTAAAAGCACTAAATTCTTTAGGTATCTTAATAATATAGTACGAATAGTTTAATCGAATTAAGTATATCTAAAAATTAAGTGTTAAGGGTAGAAATAAAAGTTGCTCTAGCAGAGAAGGAAAACTAAACCTGTAAGATGGTACAGGTGGGAGGAGAGAAAACCATGCTGCATTAAATTACACGAAGAATTTCAAGTATGCAGTGTTTAGAGTGGTTACTGGCACTGGGTAAGGGATTAAATAGAGTGAGGTTGAAACCCAGTTCTGTGACTTGTACTAGCAGAGCTGTCCTGGCCAAGATGAAGAATCTATCATGAGCTTTGGTTTCTTATCTGTAAAATCAAGATGGTAATAGATGGGGCTGTGAGAGTGAACAAGATGACTGTTATAGAGGTGCTGGTGTCATTTTCCAGCTCACTGTACACATGTAAGAAATGGTGGGTAGCTACCTTCGCTGCTGTCAATGGGAACACCTGAAAACCTTTTCAGATTTGGCCTTTTTTTCTCTAAAAAAGTGGTTCAGGGTCCTCTGAGTAGATCTTAATCATGCCGACTCACTTAATCTAGGGTGAATCATCGTGAATCATGTCTCTACAAAACTTTCCAGGAAATCTCGCCTAAAACAAGAACAATGAGACCGGAGATTTCTTCTCCCTTCATGATGCTGTGTCCACGGATTAATGGAAAAGGGAGGACTTTGTGGTTCTATTTATTTATTGCGTATTGTTAAGAAAAATAGTGATGAACATAGGAAGAGGGCAGTTGAAAGAGTCACCAGCAGGATGTCCAACGAGAAGCATAGGTCTGCAGGCTGCTTCTGGTGACAGATTTCTCACTGCAAGTATTTGAATGTTGTCTGGCAGTCTTATTGATTCCTTCCATTTTTGCCTTAGAAAACATGCAGGCTCGGGTCTCTAGTGAGACTCACGGTTTCTGCATCTCCCGGTTAAGTGACAGGCAGAAATCACAAGTGGGAGCGTGTCTGCGAGGGCTGGGCTCCCAACCTCCTGCTCCAGACCCAGACTCAGTATCTTATCAAGTCTGTGCCGGCAGCTGAAATGTGCAAAACGTTTATGTTATCTCCTGATTAAAACTTACTCATTTACTATAATTACGTATACCCCTTATCATTCTTTCTTGCTGTTAAATATTTTAATTATATATTTTAGAATATATTCATGGCCTGAGATTTTTATTAACAAAGAATGGCATTTTAGATTTTAGATTTTTCAACTCTAAAGAACAAGTCTCTGTTAAATACTAAGAGCTAGTTTTAGGTACTTATGGGTAAAAGCTCAAGACCAACTTTTAGACCTTGATTACAGAAACAATAAATATTTTTAAAGATATACCTTTAGTTTGCTTGGCAGGTTTGTCACGCATGTTTAGCAGGTTTGCTTAATTATTGGGCGCAATATACCCAGGAACCATTTAGAAGGATAAAATGATTTTCTTTGTGGTTAGTCCAAATCTCACAGGGTATTTAGCAAATTCCTCAATTTGCCTGTGAGCTTTTTAAAGGCCATTGGTTTGAATGATACGTTCTAGATTCTTGAGTTGCTAGTAGAATGGCGAACTTCCTCATTTCTTATTCCACTGAAAACTTGCAACAGAATGATTAGCAGATCAATATTATATTCAGAATCAAACCCAGAAGAATATTAGTGCCTCTATCGGCTATTCAGTAGAACGTCCACGCCCACAGGGCTGCAGTTGGGCGTGGTACCGCATTGTGTATATGATACGAGCTTAACAAATGCGTTTCAACTGAAATTTAAAGAGTAAACTCATAAGGAAAAAACCTTTAGTGGATTTGCTAGGGGCTTCTCTTGCTCAGGAATTAATGTATACTGCTTGACAATCATTCATCCATGAGAAATTTGACAGGGACAATCTGAGGAGATACTAAGAAGTACTCCAAAGCATCAGCATGTCCAACCTCAGTTTGCCCAAGTAGCTCTAAATCATTCGATGGAAGCTTGTGATACTTTAAATGAGAATTTGTTTCAGCTCGTAGGAAATGCTAGTCCTGTTTTCTCTGACTTTTAATAAGTCATTTCTATTCAGAACTAATTTATATATTATAAAAAGATAATTTTTAGAGTAAAAAATATATAACTCAACAGCAGTTTGATGGTTCAGTGGAGGGGGCGCTAAATTATCTGAGTTCCAAAGTACAATTCGGGAGGCTCTGAATCTGTCGCCCTGATTAGTTATGTAATTACATCATTACCAGGTCCTCTCTGCCATGTGATACTTACATCTCATGAATTCTCATTTCCTTTATTATGTATCTAGCGCTATGAACATATCTCCGAAAGCCCTAAAAGAAAAGCCTCTCTGATCAACTCTTCAACTTGACACAGCCAGGGAATTCCATTTATGATGCTTGATAATCAGAAAGAAAATAACCAAGACAAAAGTTCCCTTACACATCACAGTGCCAATGATGTTAGAAAAGCGAAAGCGATTCAAGGCACAATGTGGGAAGGAGAGGCAAAAATACTTTTAGTTCCAGAGACTATTAATATTTAGAAAGCTGAAAAGAAAGAATGAAACATTACTACACACAAGGTGAGAATTTGATAAAGTAGCCAGTTGTAAATCAGCATGCAAAAGACTTTTATATGTTCTGAAACTAGTTTATCAGAAGACATAGAGGAAAAGAAGAAAACATTTACATAGTCAAAAATTAGTAAATAGCCTAAATGAGGACTAAAATACTCCCGAAGTTTGCGTAATTACAGTTAAAAGTGGAAAGATATGCTGCATTCCTAGAAAGGCTTGATAGTACAAAGATCCTGATTCTCCCTAAATTAATTTATAAATATAACCTGATGCGGTCTCACTACAAATAAATGAAGAATGAGTGACAGAATTAGAGCAAGTCAGTTCTACAGCTCCTGAGAAGTAATGAATCTATGCAATGAGTTATCAATCACAGCTAACATTACAAGAAGGGTGACAGTATACCAGATGCATATCAAGTGTTCGTGCCAAGAATGAAAGAAAAGAAGGAAGGAAGGAAGGAAGCGAGGGAGGGAGGGAGGGAGGGAGGAAAGAAGGAGGAAGGAAAGTAGAAAACCTGAATATAATGAAAGGTATTGATGTAAGTACTGATTAACAGAAACTGAGGACAGAGAAACATGATAAACTAAACCACAAGAATTCACTCTGAAAACTCCAGACTGTGAGAAACAGTACAGGAAAAATGACCTGATCTCTTCAACATATAAAATGCAAGGATAAAAATGTAAAAGAACAAGGTGCCTGGTAGATTGAAAGAGATCTAGGAGACATATGAGTCAGTGAAATAAATATATGGACGTTATGTGGATCCTGATTTGCTTAAGTATAAAAAATTATGAGTTAATTAGTGTAATGTGAAATATGGATATTGGACAAAATTTAAAAATTATCCTTGATAAAAATTACGTGACGTAAGGGTACTATGGATATATTTTTTAAAGTCCTTGTAGCTTAGAGAATTATACTAAAATATTTGCCAATTAAATGACACAATGTCTGAGAATTGCTTCAGATGAATTTAATTTCGAGGGTGATATGGAAATGGATAAAGCAGAATTGGCCATGAGGTGGTAATTGTTGATAATTGTTGAAGTTGGTTGATGGCAGATGAGGTTTATTACGTTATTCTCTTCACTGTTGAATATGTTTAAAATTGTCCGTAATATACATGTACACCTCAGAGATTCGCAGGTTCGGTTCCAGACCACAGCAATAAAGGGAATATGGCAATAAAGCTAGTCACACGCATTTTTTGGTCTCCCAGTGCGTATGAAAATTATGTTTTTACACTATACTGTAGTCTGTTAAGTGTGCAACAGCATTACGTCTAAAAAAATGCACATCCCCTAATTATAAAGACTTTATTGCTAAAAAACGCTAACCGTCCTCTGAGCCTTCAGCAAGTCTTAGTATAAACATCAAAGATCACTGATCACACATCACCGTAGCAGATATAATAATAATAATAAAAGTTGGAAATATTGCAAGGATTACCAGAACGTGACACAGAGACAGGAGGTGATCGATGCTGTTGGGAAAATGGCGCTGGTAGGCTTACTCGACCCAGGGTTACTCCAGACCTTCAATTTGTAAAGCACACAGGAGCTGCAAAGCACAGTAAAGCAAGGCACAAAAAAATAAGGTATATTCCTGTGCTATTTAAAATAAATGAGAAAACTTTGAGATTGTATAAATATTATTTTTAAAAATGCTAGAATATGTTCTCTCCCAACAGTTGTAAAAAAAACGCCAAGTTCTGCAGACTACAGATCTTCACAAAAGGCATAAAGAACAAAGTAGTGGAAACTAATGATTTAATATTCAATAATTTCCCCCAGTTTCCCACTAGACACATAACATGCAGCTACATATAATGAAACTTTTGAAGCTGTGGAATCTAGTAAAATTGCCTATCAACAATTTACTATAAGACTGCAGAGAATTTGGAAAGAGAACACATTTGTTCAAAGTAAAAGCTTTGAAACATTTCCTTGCTTACAAATTCTTTTCTAAAGAGTGAGATTTCCTGGAAAGTCCTGGCGAACAGGACAAGCTTGGGCTAAGTGTTCAGTGGTTTGGAAAAAGCCAGATGCCTTGACTTCTAAAGTTCTACGAAATAAGATTATATAGTGTGTCAACCTCAACCTCAAAAAAACCCCATAAAATCCTTAGCTGTGAAATCACTATCCTAGATATGATACAAAGATAAATCAAAGAACATATTAACAACCATCGGTTGAACTCATACCACGTACTGTTGATGTAGATAACTCCATTTTACAGATAGGAAAACTGAGAGTGCTATGGTCTCTGCCCTCTGTAAGAATGTGTTTTATCGGGACCTAGAAGGATGCATTTGTTCTGGCTCATTTGCATCAGGGTACTCTGTGGTTCATTCATTCAATAAGTAGTTTTTGTATATGTGCCAAGTTCCAGACCCTGTACTAGGCACTAAGAAATGTACGGACATTATGGTGAGGTAGGTAGGGTACAGATATGAGAAGGACCAATTCTAATTGGATATGTTGGGAGAAGGATTAGGAAAACCTTAATGAGGAAGAGGCTGCTATTTTCGTTCCTAGTATGGCAAGTCCCATGTATTTTTTTTTAATTGAAGTATAGTTAATTTATACAATGTTGTGTTGATTTCAGGTGTACAGCAAAGTGATTCAGATATATATATATATATATATATATACACACACACACACACACACACACACACACACACACATATATGTAATATATTCTTTTTCAGATTCTTTTCCATTTTAGGTTATTATAATACAAGATATTGAGTAGAGTTCCCTGTGCTGTACAGCAGGTCCTTGTTATTTACCTATTTTATATATAGTAGTGTGTGTATGTTAATCCCAAATTCCTAATTTATCCCTCCCCCACCCTGCTATCCCTTTTGGTAACCGTAAGTTTGTTTTCTATGTCTGTGAGTCTATGTCTGTTTTGTAAATAAGTTCATTTGTATTATTTTGTTAGATTCCACGTGTAAGTGACATCATGAAATATTTGTCTTTCTCTGTCTGACTTACTTCACTTAGTATGGCAATCTCTAGGTCCATCCATGTTGCTGCAAATGGCATTATTTCATTCTTTTTTATGGCTGAGTAATATTCCATTATGTATATGTACCACATCTTCTTTATCCATTCCTCTGTTGATGGACACTTAGGTTGCTTCCATGTCTTGGCTGTTGTAAATAGTGCTGCAGTGAACATTAAGTGCATATGCATCTTTTCAAATTAGAGTTTTTGTCTTTTCCAGATATATGCCCAGGAGTGGCATATGGCAACTCTATTTTTAGTTCTTTAAGGACCCTCCATACTGTTCTCCATAGTGACTGCACCAATTTACATTCCCACCAATGGTGGAGGAGGGTTCCCTTTTCCCCACACCCTCTCCAGCATTGATTATCTCTAGACTTTTTAATGATGGCCGTTCTGACTGGTGAGAGGTGATACCTCATTTTAGTATTTAATCATAGCTCATGTTCTGATAGTGATAGCTATTAGGTATCAGTATGATCTATTTACTGCTCAATGAATTGATCTATAAATATTTTATTGTTAAATATGCAGATTCTCAAATCATGTGTACCTTAAATATCTAACTCTGTCTTAACACATTTTCTGCTCTCTGATATTGAATTTTCTGAAATCTTTTCAGGAACTCACCAAGCTATTGATAACACAGTTTAAGAAAAATATGAATAAGGAAATCTTTTTTTTTTTTTACATAGCAGAACCCCAGTGTAGTGCTACTCAGGTTTCTATAGAAAACTACACAGAGTAATTAAGTAATGAGATGCTATTTTAATGTACTTCTTATAATAATGGATTCTGTGTTTAAAAATAGTGTGGTTAGAGGTCCTCAGGCTAACAATTTCTGAAAACTTGTTTTGAGGAAATAAAAAATAAAGTAGAAGAAAGCAATTTTGACCATGTAAACTGTACATTTAATGACTTTTTTTCTTGAAAGCTTTTAACTTAAACAATATCACCATTTTAGAGCTAAAGAAACCAAGGCTCAGATAATTTAAGTAACTCAGGGAAGGACATGTAGAACCAAGATCTGGTTCCAGAACCAATGATCTGCACTATTTCCAGTTTCAAAGGTTCTTTGAAAGTTAGACTTAAAGATTTATTATTATTGTAAATTTTCTCAACTTTAATTGCTTCCCATTCATAAGTATATTTTTTGTATTTCTCTGAAGACACAATATTATTTATTCTATTAAATATAGAAGCAATAAACTTTGAATAAATTTTATGTGATATTGTTTTTTTTTTCCATAGTGGAGTTTTTCACCAAATGCATTTATTTAATCCGAATAAATAAGTTAGAGAATGCAGGTATATCTTCTTCCTTGTAAAGTGAAGGCTGACCTCCTTTTATTGCACTTTGCTTTATTGAGCTTCACAGGCACTGCACCTTTTACAAATTACAGTTTGGGGGCAACCTTTCTTCGAGCAAGTCTACTGTCACGTTTTGGTAATCTCATAATATTTCAAATGTTTTCATTACTTTATATTTGTTATGATGATCCGTGATCAGTGATCTTTGATGTTACTAATGCAGCTTGCTGAAGCCTCAGGTGATGGTTAGCCCTTTTTTTCCGCAATAACGTATTGTTTTAATTAAGGTATATACATTGTTTCACACATAATGCTATTGCACACTTAACAGACTATAGTATAGTGTAAACATAACGTTTATATGCGCTGGAAAACCAAAAACTGCATGTGACTCGCTTTATTACCGTATTCCTGTTGTTGTCATGGTCTGGAACCAAACCCGAACTATCTCTGAGGCCTGCCTGCACCAGGGTGGTTAAAAGGAGGTGTTACAGAATGTAATAAGGAGAATATATGGATTTGAAAATGTATATATCGGGTCACTTTAGAGAAGAGTGAATCGAGTTCTTTTCATGACAACTAACCAGGAAGAAGCTCAGCTTTCCAGCAGTGGCTGTGCAGGTGCAAAGCCCCCAATGTGCTGACTACGAATATTATGGTTCCATTTAGTTTTCTGCTAATAATCACCAGTGGCTACAATTTCTAGAGCCCCTGCTATGAGTCAGATGCTTTTCTTGTATGATCAGTAGCTCCTGCAGCAACCTTCTCAAAAAGCTAAGGGACGTCCCAGAAGCCTTTGTGGGGCCACGTGCGAATTCACATGCAACTCCATCTGGTCCCAAATCAGTGCTCTTTGTGCCATTTTCTTTCTTCCTTTGACACCTCAGGAGCAGGGCTCTGCAGTCTGTGCTTTTTTCCAGTATCTCTAGGCTTTGCATTTAATCCTGGATAATGACAGCTCTTTGAAAAAGACAATGATTTCAGTAGCATTTGTAGTTCTCAATCTGACGTTAGCAGATTGTTACGTAGAAAATGGCAAGAAAATTAGCCAATAGGTTTATTGTTGGCTGACCCCTTCAGTCAATCCCTCAAAGCCCTGAACAGTGGTGGTTTTTATGTTAGAGGAGATGATAGGCATGAGTTACACACATTAGAATATTGGATTTATTTTATGAGTCTATGTTGCACTGAGTAATAGAATCCCTAAAAGAAATGCTGGAGAGAGAGAAAGTGTTTTTTTTAAATCTGTGTAAAACCAGCGTCTTTATTCCTGTGAAGTAACCTCTATTAGCTTAAAACCTATTGCACAGAGTTTGATTTGAAAAACCTCAAAGAGAAACCAGGGGAGGAAAGGGTGTTTGGTTCCTTTAAGAAACAGTAAAATACCAAAAAGGGGTGGAAGGTAGTTTGGTTTTGGAAAACCAAAAAACAAGCAAGAGCGGAAGCAGGTTCCCCACAGTGCCCTGGGCCCGGGATCTGGGGATGAGGCTCCTGACACAGGACTCCAGCAAGGGAGCAGCCCTGCCACGCCGCGTTCCCCAAGCATCAGCCTCCTGTATTTATGGAATAATATCAGGGTCTTCATGGGTGTCAAGTCAAGATAGACGGTGCCAGGAGAAAGGGAACATGTCCTTTCCCACACAGGGATGGAGAGAAGAAAGGCTCTGCAATAATAGGAATTTCAAAGAAGGCAAAATACACTATAGAAGTTTAAGGCTGAAACAGATCGGAGACATACTCTTCCCTCATCACCCCTACCCCTGCCATTTTATAGAGAAGGTGCTGAAATCAGGAGTGACTGATTGGTTGGGGAAACTATATACAGTCGTCTCGAAACCCAAAGAGGCGTTCTTCATGGAGATGCAGAGTACACGTGACACCATGAAGGCCCCAGAAAGGGCCCCTGCAGAGAATGCTGTTGGCTCGGCTTAGAGTTTACTAGGCTTCTCTTGTGTTGTGTTTTAGACGATAGTAACTGACGTCTCATGCAGTTCATGTTCTGCTGCACGTATCTGAGAAATACCGAATGTCTGAAACCTGACCTCATTCCTGCCCCATCAGATAAAAAGGGGTTAGCAGACATTTGGTCTTGTCCAAAACCTCCATAGGACATTTAGTTCACATGAAAAGGTCCTTGACATTTGGTCCTATCCAAAATGTCCTCGAGTATATTTAGCCTATGCCAAAAGGTTTTGGACAGGACCAAATGTCAAGGACCTTTTGGCATGGACCAAAGGTCTTACCGGCCAGATATCTGAAGGACATTTTGGACAGGAACAAATGTCCTTTAATGTGTAACTGTATGATATATGCATGTGTGTGTGTATGTATATATAAACTGATGAGAAAATCAGGTAATGGACTGTGTATGCCATCATCTATCTCAGTGTGTTCAATCATGTCTCCATATTAGAATCACCTGGGAAGCTTTCAAAATATATCAGTGCCTGGGCGCTACTCTGATTTAATTGGTTTGGGGTCAGGCCCAGACATCAGCCTTTTTTAAAAGCTCCCGGTGAATTCTAATGTTCAGTAGGATTTCGAATCCCCGTCTAACGCCTGGAGCTCTGTCTTCAACTGGAGTGAGCTTCAATTAATCTCCACTTTAATTCTGTGATGCATACCTCATGCTTTATTATATTTTTGCTTCAGATAAATTTCACTGAGTAATGAAAATAAAGGGAGAAAAGTTGGTGAAAATTTACTCAAGAAATTAATTTTGTCATTAATACAAATGATAGGCCATCCGGATAAGCAATGATAGTCTGTTACTAAAGAGTGTTTTCAAAGGGTGCATGTTTTTTATTATTAAACCACTCAGCAATGGCACCTAATGTACAAAGCATGTATTTTAATCAGAGAAGGCGCATGCTAGTTAAACAGCTCTTAATAACTGTTCATTATCCTTTATGAATACCTACCTTTTACCCACATTCAAGTCTCCTCTGAGGAATACGTGGGAATTTAATGAAATCCCAACATAATTCCGATGGATAGAGTTAAAAAGTAAAAAGAATGATCGTTTTGCATTGAAGTCAGTGATATACTCAATTATTGATGGAGATTTATGCTTCCAGATACATAAACTAATTTGCCTTACAAATCTTTCATTCTATCTTTCTCTGCTGGTGTTTGAACACACCCGCATATGCACACACAACACAGACAGCTCAGTGAGAATAAACCAAGAATGTGCAGGTTTTTGTCCTGATTTTGGCCACCATTTGGTTGGCGGGATGTATTTTTCCACTTGCCAGCAAGGTGGCTGCCACAGGGCGATACGTCCGCATTCGTCCCCTTAGCTACCTTTCCTGGCAGTTCTGAAGTTCATGCTATTAGCACTTCTTTTATATTTTAACTTTTGTTCAAACAGTGAGTGCTCTGAACAGTTTAGAGCAGGGAAAAGCGAACTGTTTTAGTAAAAAAGTTTAACGTACGCCTTGCTTCAAAGTGAGTTCGAAAAACAGCCTACCTCAAACTCCACGCGTTCCCCGTGATTTCCTCTAACACCCAGCTTTGCTCGCCTCTCTTAGAAATGCAGGTCCACCTTCAGTTTCAGGAAGCACCCCTGTCCAAAAAGCTACAAGTCAAAAATCACTCCACAGGCCGCTCAGTTGTACACATCTAGCTGGATTTTTCCTTGCGATTTTAATAAATGACTTCTTGTTTCTCCCCAGAATACAAAGAACACAATGTACAATTAAAGGTTCAGATATATTGTAAGGATCAGCCCATGTCACCAAGCCCCACCGGACACTGCAGCTTAAAAATAAAGCTTTACTTAAAAAGTAAAACTCAGGGGGGAAGCTATATGTTTTATGAATCATTTTGACCAGGAAAGCATTCACCTGAGTTGCTCTGTTCAGAAGCACAGGCCAAATCATTTTTTTGTTATGCAAAATTTGGTACTCTGCTGTAGACCTTCCTTCCTGGAAAAAAAAAAAAAAAGTAGAAAAAAAATGTAGAAAAAAAAAAGACTAGAAGCCCTTTTCCAGCTCTTTCTCGTGACTGCGGCTTTATCCACATTCACACTTGACATCACCATTCTTACTAAAACAGTGGATCAATTCAGTGAAGCCAATATTCAGTTCAGTAAAATACTAGGAAACAAAACCAATTAAAATGTCCATTTTTTATTATAAAAATGCTTGAGTCAGCTGAAACACTACACCCACGTTTATATACAGAGATGGTCAGATATAAAGTCAGAAGCAAGAAGATTTAGTCAGTTGTCATCAAAAATAATTTTTGTAACTGCAGAGCTGAGCTCTATTCTGAATGCAAAATGATGAGAATTATATTTTACAATATAATTATATAATTTATATATTTTAATTATATAAATCATATATAATTTATATATTTTATAATAATTATATTTATAATTTATATATTTTATAATTTATATATTTTATAATAATATAAAATTATATATTTTATAATAATTATTATATTTGTAATAATTTTATAATAATTATTATATTTAATGTGTTTGAGACATCCACATCTATCTAGGTATTTTCAATTAGAGCATCTCAAAATGAGGGGAAAGATAAGTGTCATATAATTTGGGTATTTCTTCTACAGTAGAGAATCAGCCGTTGGTAGTCTTATTTCAGAATCCTTTATCAGACGTTTTTATTTTTTCCTGCAGTAACAGACATCATGTTATTTTCATGGCTTCTCCGTTTATTTCTTGAGTAACCTATTTCCCAAAATATGTAACATTTAGCCACACTTTCCATAACTACTTTTAAATCAAACCGCTGAGATGTAAGATCTATTTGTGTTGTTTTAAATGATTCAGTGCATATTTTAATGTCAAAAAGTTTGAAAAATTACAATTGTGTGTATCATCTAATCAAAGAGAATCTTTTCCAGTGGTTTCATTTCATAATGGAGTCATTTATTTTCTGTACATTTACTGTAAATATTTCACTCCAAATTGAAGAAATTTCTTTATAGCATTTCTTAATCTTTGGTAAAGAAATTATCTCAGGACTAAAGGAGTTTATCACATTATTAGATGGGAGGAACACCTCAAAATATTAATTTTTAAGCAAATAGAATATTTAAAAATTTTTTTCAATTTTACCCTAACAACAATTTTCAGAAATTTCTGTTTTTCATTTATGATTAAAATGACAGCAACAAGAAAATGTATTCTTTCACAGTGGGCTACTACTAGGGACAGATTCCACACAGTTTTATAGAAAATGACTTGTCTTTCCAGAATCATTCCTAGAGATTAATATACCATAAGTAAGATTAACATAGATCTTGATCTACTGATATCACTTAGTTTTTTTTTTTTTAACAACTTTATTGGAGTATAATTGCTTTACAGTGTTGTGTTAGTTTCTGCTGTATAATAAAGTGAATCAGCTATACGTATACATATATCCCCGTATCTCCTCCCTCTTGCGTCTCCTTCCCACCCTCCCTATCCCCCCCCTCTAGGTGGACACAAAGCACCGAGCTGATCTCCCTGTGCTATGCAGCTGCTTCCCACTAGCTATCTATTTTACGTTTGGGAGTGTATATAAGTCCATGCCACTCTCTCACTTCGTCCCAGCTTACCCTGCCCCCTCCCCATGTCCTCAAGTCCATTCTCTACGTCTGCATCTTCATTCCTGTCCTGCCCCTAGGTTCTTCAGAACCATTTTTTTTTTTTAGTTTCCATGTGTATGTGTTAGCATACAGTATTTGTTTTTCTCTTTCTGAGTTACTTCACTCTGTATGACAGACTCTAGGTCCATCCACCCCCCTACAAATAACTCAATTTCATTTCTTTTTATGGCTGAGTAATATTCCATTTTATGTATGTGCCACATCTTCTTTATCCATTCATGTGTTGATGAACACTTAGGTTGCTTCCATGTCCTGGCTATTGTAAATAGAGCTGCAGTGAACATTGTGGTACATGTGTCTTTTTGAATTATGGTTTTCTCAGCGTATTTGCCCAGTAGTGGAATTGCTGGATCGTATGGTAGTTCTACTTTTAGTTTTTTAAGGAACCTCCATACTGTTCTCCATAGTGGCTGTATCAATTTACATTTCCACCAACAGTGCAAGAGGGTTCCCTTTTCTCTACACCCTCTCCAGCATTTATTGTTTGTAGGTTTTTTGATGATGGCCATTCTGACCGGTGTGAGGTGATACCTCATTGTAGTTCTGATTTGCATTTCTCTAATGATTAGTGATGTTGAGCATCCTTTCATGTGATATCAGTCAGTTTTTGTTTTTTTTTTTTAATCAGTCAGTTTTGATGGGACAATTTAAGGGGATGAATTTGCTAGATTGTATCAGGTACAAGGAAGGAAATATGTTTCAGATGATATTTAATTACTGAATTCCAGCCCTTCCTTTGCTAGCTCTCATGTGCAGAATTTATGTGTCTGTATCCGTATTCAAACTCTTTTTCCCTTAACAATCAAGCATTTAAAGTTAAATGTCCTATATGGTATGTTCTCAAATGAAATGACTATATTTGTAATATTTTTATATTCAGGGAATTGATCCACAAAAGTGTGAGTTTATTTAGGAAACATTTAGTTTTAAATTTAAAGAACTTTCAGCTTTGCATATATCTCATGAAATCTAGTTGTCAGGGAGCAGAGGGGAAAAGCTCTGGTTAGCCACTGGCCAAATCAGATAGAAGGAAGAAAATTTTAAAATTTTCAGAGATATGTGGATGGAGTGGTAGAGGAAGAGACGATGCAAAAAAAGGGGGATTTTGCAAATTTGAACAAATTCACTCAAGGTCTTCAGGTTTTAACATAGCTTCCAAGACAGCAGCAATGTGGCATAGTTATTTTATTTTTAACTTTTTTTTCAGGTTTAAAAAAGGAGGGTTTAGTTAATTATATACAAGAATGAAGCCCGGCAGGGCGGGGGCAAGGAGTCACCGGAAAGCACAAGTCCCCTGGGGCCCTCCCCTTCCCCTACCTGCTAAATAGCTAAATAGCTGGAACCAGGTCCCAGTGACCACCGGTCCCTCCAGGCCCCTGGACACCCAGCTCCCTGGGTCCTCAGACTGCAGTCCACCTGCTGCAGACAGGCACTGGCCAGGGCTGGCACAATCAAGGGGACATTCGGACAGACACATTTTTTTTGGTTGTTTTATGTCAAGCTATTTAATTGGGAATGGGAGATACAGATAACAAGTTTCCCTCTTTCTTGTTAATTTTCTTAAACAGAAGACCTTATTTTGTAATAGAATGCAGTAGGGAAACTTATTCAGTCTACAGACATTCACTGATCACCAGATTTACAGAAACCATCTTTTACTATGAAACAGAGAAACAAGAAAAAATATTGGAAACAAGGGCAGTCGCCCTGGGCCATCATTTTTGACCTGGAGCTAAGAATCATTTGGGTTTTTCTTTGTGTGTCAATATATGGTATTTGGATATCATTTAAATATGTTATTTAAATATCGTATTTGGTATATTTCTACTATACTCTCCACTTATTATATTAATAGTGAAATATCGATGTATGTTCATCATCCAAATAACGTGACCAGATTAGGTCATAAGAGCCTCTACATTTCCAGGTCTCCAGCTGCTTCTTCCATCAGGGTAGTCCCGCGTCTGCAATCCTGTTATTCTCCAATCACCCTGTTTCTGAAGGTGTTTGAGCTGCCTCTACTTACTCAAAAAATTCTGGTCCCGGCAAGAACTAAAGAATAGAACTTCTCAGCAAACCGTTCCAGCCTCAGGACGAACTCCCTCTGTGTGCTGACCCATGCCCTGCACTCCAATATGTTGCTTCTTTTCTTCTCTGAAAAAATTTCCCTCTAAGATTTCTTTGTGTCCCTAGAATCTCGTGAATTCCCATCCTCCCAAATAGCTAGGTCTGTGAGAAAGTGGAAAGCTATGCGTGTGTTATTCTTAATTTATTAATTGCCACACCTTTATGGGCAGGCCTAGACCACCTGTATGGAGAATTAGGGCATTTCTGGTGTTGGTTATGGGGGGCGACTCGGCTTGCTGGTTGGAAGCTGGAATGTAAGGGCTGCTCTTATGTGTCCAGGAGAGAAGCCATGAGCTCCCAGCAGAGGGACAGGAATGTCTGAGAGGAGTCCTACTTAGCAGGTGTTGTGATGATACCAGACCTGGGGAAGAATTTGGGCACGTGGACAAGAGGAACCCAGGGCGGTCTCTCTTTTTTCGGGTGACTGTTCCAGTCTTGTGTGATTTACAATAACTTTGGCATTTACTTTGTATAAATACATCCCATTTCACATTAAACATAATCCTAAATATTGTTCCCTTTGCAAATGAGATCTGATTTCCATTTACAAATGCTTTATTGGTAACTTCGATTTATATAAATTATTCATATTTAATTATTTTCAGTGAGTTACAGAATTCTAAATATTTCTAAGTGACTTTGGATTCTACCTAGTATAACATAGTGCAGATGGGGGAACAGGATGGTCTGTGAAACTTCCTGAGCTCACAAAGGTAGTAGGTGTAGAGATGAGCGACAGGAGGCCCTGGGCAGAGTGCTGGGCCACTCCAGGATGGAGCCAGAGAAGGAGATGGACAAGGGGTGGCCAGTGAGGTAGGAACCAAGAGAGTGGATGTCCTGGAAGACAGCGGAGACAGTGCCCCAGGGAAGTAGAGGAATCGGCTGTAGATTTCACTGGGAAGTCAAGGAAAATGAACACGGAGGGTTGAACGCTGGATTTAGAAATGCACATATCACTGGTGACTTCTAGAAAAGCCATTTTGGTGGAGCAGTGATGGCAAAATTGTACTGGCGGGTTTTGAATAGTGGGGAGGACAGGAATTTGAGAGAAGAAAAGACAACTCTTTTGAGGTTTTTGTTATTAAAAAAAAAAAAAGCAGAATATAGGAGAATAGCCCAGGGGGAAAGCAAGACTTCATCTTGGGTAGATTTGTGTTATTTTATTTTATTTTCTAATATCTTAAGATATTTTTAAGTTAAATTAAAACTGTAAGAAATAACACATTTGTTAACAAGTGTTGGTGGGGTGTGGAGAAAAGGGAGCCCTCCCACACTGTGGGTGGGAATGTAAATTGGTGCAGCTACCATGGAAAGCAGTATGGAGATTTCTCAAAAAACTAAAAATAGAGCTACCATGTGACCCTGCAATTGCACTCCTGGGTATATACCTGAAAAAAAACAAAAACACTAATTCGGAAAGATACCTGCATCCCAGTGTTCATAGTAGCTTTGTTTACAATTGCCAAGATATGGAAATATGGAAGCAACTTAAGTGTCCATCAAGAGATGAATGGATAAAGAAATATATATATAATATTTGTTGACAAGAGCCCAAATATATATTCCTGTTGGAAACATTTTTTAAATGCTCAAATATATTTTAGACCCCAAATTTGTAAGTTAATGCTGTAGTTATACTCCTTGTCGTTTTTAACGTGCTCATCTTCAGTTGCGTAATCAGACCGTAGGAAGTCAACAGCATCGAGTGAAGCTCTTTACTTTGGCTTCTCGGGACGACTGTAGTGCGGCATCTATAGATACACTAACTGTGCTGACCGTTCTTGAGTCAGCATTTCACTGGTCTGAAATGTGTCCTGGAACCATGGATCTGCATGCCGAATCATCTCGTGAATTGTTTCCTTTTTCCCCACAATAGCTCTGTGTCAACATGACCAATGAGAAGATGCACCACCATATCAATGAAGTGCTTTTCCTACAGGAGCAAACAGAATGTGCACAAGAGGGAGTCACCATGGAAACGGCTTATTCTCTTGGTAACCAGACTGGAGTTTTGGATTTTTTTTTCCAGGTATTCACATAATATAATTAGATACTTTACAGGATGCATGCATTTAAATATACTGGAGAGAAAGAACTTTCTTTTACGGGGCCTTGTTTTGAGGATATCTTTATGGGAGACTCAGCAATTTCTAATTTACTTATAATCTTTCAGTGTTGATTGAGGAGCACACGACCTTTCTCTGAAAGGGCATTTGAAGGATTACTCATTGATTAAAAAGACAACAAGTATCAGATCATCTTGTTATAAAAAATATTCAGCTACAGTTATGTCGCTAAAACTCTCTTCTTGGCATAGTTATAAATACCCATTGTACAAATATAATATTTTATAAAGTAACTCTAAGACTAGCAAGACCATAAAACAAACTCAGCAGAATCTTGTTTGTCTCCAAATTTCTAAGTTTGAATATGGAAAACCTTGGCAGAAAAAAATATATATATACGTACATATCATCTTAGTATTTCTGCAGGTGTTTATGCTTATCTTTATTGTTTCTACCTTACAAAGCAAGAATCTTTGCCTCAATATCGCCATCATAAAAACAAAAATCTATCACACGAACATCAGTATCTACTAATATAAGGCTTTATATAGATTCCCCAGAATATTTCTAAAACACTTGAACATTGTTTAAAACTGGTACCATTTAGCTATTGAGGAGAATAGTATATAATTTTCTACCCTTTATTTTTATAAATGTATATTTACAAATTACTTTATTCATTTTCCGAATATGTGCAGTGTTCTTGTTTCTGGTACCAACTTGTCAACATTCCTTGTTTTAAGTACAGAAGAAGTTCTCTTCCTCCAGAAAGCCCTCCCTCATCATGACACCCATAGTATACAGTTTACCTCCTTAAGGTTATAAGATGGGTTGACAGTAATATATACTTACCTGTATATGGGAAGCCTTGGGTACCCACTACCCCCCTTCTCGCCTGCTGCTATGTCCTTGACTGCTAAACCGCGGCCAGCAGAATGAAGTTACTTCTCTTTGGTTATCATCCTTGGGGTCTCATCGTTGGAATGGTTATTTCAATAGTGGGACCTCATCAGTATGAACTGGAAATGTCAGTGGATATTTCTGCTGCCACTCCTCTTTGATACCGCCCAAAATGAAATGAAAAGACATACCAAGTATAGGGTGAAACTTGCATTTTTACCTATAAATAGGTAGGTCTATATACCAGAAAGAAAACATACAACTTTTCTGTAGTTGGAAATTTTATTTTTATTAAGGTGAGAGTATATATTTTAACAATGCCAGTGTTTTAATGACTTTAAAAAGCACTTATTTATTTTCAATTCCTCTAATCAATAAATACTACTGAGAACCAACACGACATCAGAGGTTTGCTAGGTGGTGCAGATACAGCAGTGAACAAAAATAGACACGTATTGATAATAAAGACTAATTTATTTTCTCAGTGCTTGTATGAACGTGATGAGGATGTAAATGGTATGCATGAGCAATGACAAAGATAGCAAATTGAGTAATAGAAGGAAATAACTCCTCTTCTTAACTTTCAGAAGCCTTCTGGATTTCTCTCTTTATTGGATGAAGAAAGTCAAATGATTTGGTCAGTGGAACCAAGTCTTCCCAAAAAGCTACACAGTCTTCTAGAATCCTCAAACACAAATGCAGTTTACTCCCCCATGAAGGATGGGAACGGGAACCTCGCCCTCAAAGACCAAGGCACAGCTTTCACCGTTATGCACTACGCAGGGCGGGTGAGTTCAGAGAACTGAGCCATTTATGGTACGCGCTAATGGGCCAAAGGTCTTAAGAACAAGCCTTAAAGGTTTTGATATTTTAGAGTTTTGATCATTGAAACTGGGTGAACAACCCACAAAATGTTTCTTTCCTAAGCCCGATAAGGACTTAGCATTTCAGAACGTGGGTGACGAAGCACGCGGTGTGATTCGTCTCATAACGTTTCCATATTTATAAGTTAATACGAGCAAATGAGACCTGGATTTAATACAAGAGCTCTTCTGTGAAATTTGGGATATTTTCAAAATCAAAAGAAACATTGGACATCTGAGTTTACTTACCCTCAATATAGTTGTTAGTATTAAATTACTTTTCCTAAACCTAAGGAAGAAGGCAACTCTCCGATCCCTCTCCGTTGCCTAACCGGCTTTGTAAAACATGCTTCCTTCTTCAGATCCTTCAAGGACCAACTCTTATCTGTCTAAAACATGTCACAGTCCTGAGGCCAGCCTCCTATTGGGCCTCTCCGAGCTGGTCCCTGTCACTTCTTCCAAGGCTTACCTGCCTCAACTCTCCTCTGCAAAACCCCTGTTCAGGTTCTTTTTTCCCATCCGCTCCCTGTTTTCCTGAGGATCCCGCCCCCCACGCGTGACGCCTCTTCCCACTCAAGCTGGAAATATCCTCCCTGTCTTCTTCACAGGGTCAAATTTTATCCATCTTTTAATGCTCACATCCACATCCCACTTAATCTCCGATCCAGCTTCCATCTCTAGTTAATTCTTCCACTTTTGAATCTGTAGCCGTCAGACTTTCCTCCCTGTTTGGGATGTAGCACAAATACCGTTATTAGGGGGTGAAATCCCTAGTCACTCTCTCACTCTCAGTGTATTTCAGTTCACTTCGGCCAGTGTTTACTGAGACTCTACTATATGCCAAACCCAGGGCACTAGAGGATCAAAGATGAATAAACCGTGTTTCTTGCCCTCAAACGTGTCACAGTCAAGTAAGGAAAAGGAAAGTTAACAAATACTTCCGCTATAATTTGCTCATAGTAATATTAGTCATGTTAACAAAATTCTCTGTTAGCACAAAGAAGAAAGAATTTATTTGGCTCCAAAAAAGAGTGTAGAAATGTTTTCAAGAGGAGGTAAAACGTGACCTTGACCTATAAGGGGGATGCTGAGCTGCCTGAGACTGCGAGGCAGGAACACCCCAGTAAAGACAAGGGCTTGTGAAAATGAACGGACCGTGCGTCTGTCTGGATTCGGTTGCAAAGGACAGAATCCCGTGTAGCTGTTCAAGCAGAAAATCACCGTCAGGGGGACTCTAAGTTGAACTTTCAGAAATGACCTTAAAACCACCCCGCAGGACAGGGCTCCCTCTGTAGTTAGGGCCACGTCTTTGATCAGGAAGCCTGCAGCCTGATTGAGAAACTGATGCTACAGGTACTGACTCCCAGTAACTGCTGTCACCTAAACCAGTAAGAGGCCCATTCCCCGGCACTCAACAAGGAAGAGTCAGTGGCTGAGCCTGGAGCCTTCAGTGCTGGAGAAAACCAACATCTCCTGGACGTGCTCACCAGGTAAAACACAGACACAGCAGAAATGCAGCCTCCGCCACTTCAATTCTCTAAATCTCGGGCAGTAGTTCAGACAGGTGGAAGCTGCAGAACGAGCGGACCCTAGCTGCGAGGGAGTCTGGGAGAGGTAATATTCGCACTTTCCAACATCTGCAGGACAGGAAGTGACCAGGCTAAACCTAACACTCCGCCATTTCCAACCACATCGTAGATGGGAAATGGGACCAGACGTTTGGTCAAGTGTATGGAGGTTGGTAGGAGAAAAGTCTAGGAAGGCTGTTTGTGGTGAAATCATGAATAAATATGCATGTACACCTCAGGACTTTGTCCTCTTGACAGTGTTAACTTATCGGATGTTTTTAGACAGGGTGGGGGATGAAGTGAGAAAACCAGAGGACATGATGTAGGTAGGTTGGGAAGAAAGGAAGGGGGATAATGGAAACACTCCAACAAGGACTGCGTTTGAGCCAGAGCGGCAGGACAGAGTGGTGGCCTTCCCAGGGAAGAGTGAGTGACTGAATGTGTGGAGCCAGGGAGGGGACACAGCTGGAGATGACCCCGAGGGCCGCACCCTGTTGACTGATGGAGGTTATTTTAGGCCAACCAAGAAGGGAAATCCTGGAGAAGGAGGCTGTTTGGAAGGAAAGATATTCCTCTTCAGATGTTTGGAATTTGAGGTTTTTAATGGAAATTCCCATGAGATGCTGAAAATACTTGACACTGGGAGGCTGGCTGTTTCTAGAAACCTAGTCATAGTTTGGGAAATGTGTATAATTGCACATGGAGAAGAGGGAGAAAGGTGTTAGTAGGAAAGAAAAGTATCACAGAAACGAAGAGAAAAGAGACGTCCGGGTCAACAGGAAGTGAGCCTTGACAGGACACTTAGGCCAAGGAACACCTTTGTGAGAAGTTCTGGTGGGACGGTGCCATGTGACGGCTTACTGGATGTGGGGAGGAAGGCAGTGGATGATTTTATATAATGAATAGATATTCTCAGAAATTATCAACTGTCCTTTAGAGTTGAGAGATTTAGCCTTTACATTTTTTTTTACAACAGTAGCAATCTTTTCGTCCTATGTGCAGATTTTTTAATCTATATTTTCTTTATATTAAGAATTTACTAAAGAATATAGAAACAAAGATACTTGCATAATAAAATAACATGTTATTTTACTTTTCAATTCAAATGTTAGAATACTTTTCAATTCAAAAGCTTTTGTGTCAGAATTCTTTTTATTGAGGTACAGTTAATTTACAATGTTGTGTTAGTTTCAAGTGTACAGCAAAGCGATTCAGTTACACATAAATATATATATATATATTTTCAGAATTATAGGTTATTCTAAGATATTGAGTGTAGTTCCTGGTGCTGTACGGCAGGTCCTTGTTGTTTATTTTATATACAGTAGTGTGAATGTGCTACTCCCAATCTCCTAATTTATCCCCCGCCCCTTTCCTCTTCGGTAACCATAAGTTTGTTCTCTATGTCCGTGAGTCTATTTCTGTTTCGTAAATAAGTTCATTTGTGTCATTTTTTTAGATTCCACATATGTGATGTCATATGATATTTGTCTTTCTCTGTCTGACATACTTCACTTAGTCTGATAATCTCTAGGTCCATCCATGTTGCTGTAAATGGCATTATTTCATTCTTTCTTTTTGCTGAGTGATATTCCATTGTGTATATGTACCATATCTTCTTTAGCCATTAATCTCTTGATGGACATTTTATTATGCAAGTATCTCTGTTTCTATATTCTTTGATAATCCCCAGTGCCTGGGAGAGTATCTGGCACATAAAATGCACCAATAAATATTTGATGAATAAATGAATCATTTGATACTTAAAAAATAATTTATTGAATTCATAGGATTTAGTTGAAAAATTACAATAAGGTATAACTAATGATTTTGGAAAATTATTTTTCTGTAAGTTTCGTGGAAGCTATCTTTAGTCGGTATATACCTGACCCGCCTTGTAAGTCTGTTCGTCTTGTATCTGGAAGATATACTAGATGTTCAATAAGTGAAAATTGCATTAAACTGAATGGTACCAAGCTTTGGAATAAAATTTTGCTTGCTAATTATTGTATGTTTGCATTTAAAAAGTATTCTACAAGCACCTAGTAAAATGTCAATGGTTTTAAGAAAATCTGGGAAAAACAACGGAGAGTTTGAGTGAATGGAATCATTTCACTGAGTTCTGATAGCAATAAAGCAAAGCAGAGAAAGCCAGTTGATTAGCTGCCACATAGCTAAAGCCCTGTGGAATCACGAAATTTCCTGTAAAAGCACCTTTATATTTTAAAGCAGGATTTTCCATAATTGGAGTCAATTTTGTGGTTTTATAAAAGTCTTTCATTTCACTGAGGTGTACTAAAGAGTCTTAGCCCAAGGACTCCCTGAGGACTCATTCACATGTTAAAGTATAGATCCTATGTAATTTGTGGCAATATGTCAAGCCATATGCCATTCTAATCATCAGACGTAACTTTGTATACTTAAATTTTGAGCTATTGCACTTTCAAGGAAAGTAGCGCTTTCTGCATTTTATAAATCAGGAGATGTAGCAAAGAGCTAATTGGCTTAAGATCAGCAGGCAGGGTCTATTTTGGACAGTAGGATGAGCCATCCTGAATAGCTCTTTGATGATAAAGTTGACCCCGGAGGAGACCTCAATGGCTTTGGGGTTCGTGGGTTTGTTCGTAGTCTCCTCTTGTCTGGATGGATGTGCTAGAGAGTTCTTACCATCACTTGCCCCTCCATGCCTGGTTTACCTAGTTCTGTTAGTAAAAACATGCCGTATCTCACAGGAAGAACAATCATTACTGCTGGTGATGATACTGACATCCAGCCTCCTGCCCCCAGAGACCCACACACCTGACTGTTCTGCTCTGACTGCGAGACCCTGCCATGCTTCTGAATCTCATTTGGAGCAGAGGCTCAGAAGTCCTTTTAGAAATGTTTAAGCAACATTATTTAAATTACAGCTGACGATCTTCCCTAAACACATTTGAATTTTTCATTACTCATAGGAGCGTGGTGTATCTTCCAATCTCCATTACAGAAATATTTTAAAGTAAATGGGATGAGGCTGTGCATGAAATATTAACAGGGTCTCACTAATGAGCATGAATTTGAATTAAAGAAGCTGTGAGTTGTGTGTTTTTTTATCGTTATTTGTTTTAGCAAATTTTAAACCTTATATGGGGTTACCTGTTTTAGGAATTGCTCTTAAACTTCTTTTAGTGATTTACATGATGGATAAGCATTAAATCCGGAAGTGTGTCTAATTTTATTGGCTTTTAAAATTAAGAATCTTGAAGGAAAGAAGAATTAGGATTTGGCAAAAGACGTTGGCTCTTAGGAAAGTTGAATTTCCATGAAGGTGATTCCTAAACTCTAATAGGAAATAGTATTTTGAAGTTCCTAACATTTTTTTTTTTTCCTGCGGTACGCGGGCCTCTCACTGCCGTGGCCTCTTCCGTTGCGGAGCACAGGCTCCGGACGCGCAGGTACAGCGGCCACGGCTCACGGGCCCAGCCGCTCCGCGGCATGTGGGATCTTCCCGGACCGGGGCACGAACCCGTGTCCCCTGCATCGGCAGGCGGACTCCCAACCACTGCGCCACCAGGGAAGCCCTGAAGTTCCTACATTTTAACATGAGAAAAGGAAATCGATTAAGAGATAGTAAAGCAATCTGAAGTAATGAAAGTTAAATTCATGAAAACAGAGGTCAAGATTAATAGCTATAAAATATATGATACTTACATATTTGACCTTCTTTGGTGTCTGCTCGTAAGGTCTTTGTCTGAACGTTGTTTATTATGATCATTTCTTTTTTGGCATGAAGTGATTCTTTGGGGATCTCAGATAAGTGTCCCATTGTATGACTGGCCTTGATGATTTATACGAATCATCCTGGTGGTGTTGCTCTTACCTAAGTGACGTGCCTGTGTTTCAGCCTCCTTCTGTCTCCAAACCCATAAGTATCGTAGTGGATGGAACGGTGCCTGCCCCACACAAAAGACAGGTCCTCGGGCTCATGCCTAGAACCTACGACTGGGATCTTATTTGGGAACAGGCTCTTTGCATATGTAATTAAGTCAAAGGATCTTGAGACAAGAAGGTCTTCCTGGATTAGCTGTTGAGCTCTAAGCCCAGTGACAAGTATCCTTATAAGAGGGGGGCCGAGGGAGATTTGAGAGAGAAAAGCAAGTGGAGACCAGAGTGATGCTGCCACAGGCCACCAGAAGCTTGAGGAAGCAGGGAAGCAGGGCAGGGATGCCAGGTTCCAGAGTGGGTGCTGGTTACAGCAGCCCCAGGAAGCCAATGCACGTGTTCATTGGGTCAATGTTTACAGATCAGAACAGCAGTGAGGAGTTTTAACTCGTAGCATTGTAGTTTTCTTTTTCTTTTAACACATTTGATCCATTTGAAAATGACTCCTACATTTCTCCATCTCTATTTTTGCTCACATGGTTTCCTCACCTGTAATGCCCCTTTCCTCTTTCTTTCCAAATCGTACCTATCTTCCCAAGGCCAAGTTCTTGGCCTGATCCAAGTTTCCCTGCTCTGTCTCTTCCCTCATCCATAAGCACACCTGATGCTTACCTAGCAGTGTTCAATTTGCAGAGTGCCTGGGAAACATTTTCACCACAACCTTCTTTGTAAATATTACTGTGTCAGTTTTCCAGTGAAGTAAGCCTTGGTGGAGTCTAGTGGTTCACCAAATATTATACAGTTATGTGTGAGTCTCCTGGGGGCACCATTACGAAGTCCCCCATCCAGCATGGCTTAAAACCGTACAAACGTATCCTCTCTCACAGTTCTGGTGGCCAGAGTCTAAAATCAGGTGTCCGCAGGTTGGGTCCCTCCGCAGGCTCCGAGAGAAATCTGTTCGAAGCCTCTCTTCCAGCTTCTGGACTTGTCAGCAGTTGGTGTTCCTTGGTTTGTAGACACAGCACCCAGGTCTCTGCCTCTATCTTTACAAGGTTTTCTCTCTGCGTGTGTCTTTGTGTCCCTTTCTCTTCTTTAAGGACATCAGTCATTGGATTTAGGGTCCCCTCCCATCCAGTAGGACCTCGTCTTAACTAATTACCTCCACAAAGGTCTTATTTCCATAAAAGGGCACATTCTGTGGTTCTGGGTGGGCTTGAATTTTGGGGTCACACCATTCAACCCACTGCAGACCAGTAGGTCACAATACGGTGTCTCAGCTTTCTCACCCCCCCCACCCCCATATCTTTCTCTCTCCACCGTGGTATGTGCTGAAATCTTAGTGTTTATTATCTCAGTCATGAAATCTGTGTTGTGTAACAGAGAAGACGCACTGGGGCACTTGGGGCTCCATTGCTGTGACTTTGAGGGATACACTGACCCTCAGCTAACATACCCATGGGGTTTGTAATTAAGGGGAATATACTTATGAACCTCGTAAACTTGTTCTGAAGGGTAAGTGGTGGGCAAGCAATCAGTGCAGGTACAACTGGTTGGAGACGTTGTGTCAAAGATGCGAATCCTATTTCCCCAACAACTGCTGAAGGTCTTGCCGTGCAGGAATACCACCATATCTGGCAAAATTTTAAACTCATCAATCACAAGTATCGAAGTCCTGAAAATATTTCGGGAATCACCGAATCAACTGGCTGTATTGAGAATATTAGAGGCCCAACTGACTTTCTCAAATTGAATCATTGGTAAATGTCCTTGATTAGTTAAGAGAGATATTTGTTAATTCTTGTATGTTATAAATGTGCTCGCGTTGCATAAATAAATGTTTTATAGATGTGTTAGAATATCTGTTTTTATTTATCATGATGTTATTCATAGCGCTTTAGCAGATGGTAAGGAATATGTAACCACCAAAGTTATAGTGTGGTATTTTCTTGTACTTCCTATCACACTTGAAAGACTTCAGTGGAAGGTAAGTGCAGGAAATTGAGATTGTCTCCATCTATGGAAACTATAATATTAAAAGAAAAAATATTTAGATAAATGTTTCACCTTATGTTAATGTGACATTCTGTTTTTCACTGACTATACAGGTGGTTTTTGTGATGAGCAACACTGCCTTGATTAAAGAGAATTTTTGTAAAAAATTACATTCTTTACCATTTAGCTTTATGACTAATAGTTTAATCAAGTGTGAAGTTTTACTGCAGATTTTTTTTTTTTTTTTGCGGTACGCGGACCTCTCACCGTTGCGGCCTCTCCCGTTGCGGAGCACAGGCTCCGGACGCGCAAGCTCAGCGGCCATGGCTCACGGGCCCAGCCGCTCCGCGGCACGTGGGATGCTCCCCGGACCGGGGCACGAGCCCGCGTCCCCTGCCTCGGCAGGCGGACTCTCAACCACTGCGCCGCCAGGGAAGCCCTTTACTGCAGGTTGTTAAAGGTCCTTTCCATATCATTTTCCTTAAGAAAATTGAAGCGCTCTGCAATTTACATACATATTCCAAGACGTAATTTACCGCAGAAGGAAAATGTACAGCCCATTATACAATGTGCTCGTGGGTGTGTCTTTACCTGGTGGGGTTTGCTTGTATTCATCAAGGTTCCTTCTCCATCCTCCTAAATCACATCCTGGTGAGGTGGATAAAGTCCTAATCCCAGACTGTAGACCCTGATCATTATCATCATGGCACTGATTTCCACAGGCCTTTCCGGGAACCCAATTACTAAAACACTGCTGATAGGAGTGATGTGTGGAAAAGACTGGTTTGTGGCCAGTCTATAAAATACCTGAACTTTTTTTCCCTTCTCCTCGAAAGGGATCTACCCCTCTTGTGGAATATATTAAGTTTGAAACATGTCGGTTGAGATTTATGGTGTTGCCCAGACCTCTGAGAAGCAGAGATCTCTATCTCATTGAGGCTGCAGAACATTCTAGATGACAGAGGGATGAAAGCCGACCTCTCTGCCCTCAGACGTATTTACATAACATGTATGTGGGCGGAACCTTGGTCCCTTCAATTTCCCTGTGTCACCTGTGTCAGGAACACCTTCTGTAGCTTGTCTCCTGGCCTTCACCTCCAGAGATTGGTGGGTGACACGGTGTTCCCAAGAAGGCTCTGAAAGTGAACCTTTAAATCAGCGGGAAAAGGAGATGAACTCATCAATAAGGACGTTTCCATTTATTTCCCTCTTTCTTTTCTCCAGGCAGAATCCCCAGACATAACAATGAAACCTGTCTGGTCCAAGCCAAACTGATACTATTAAAGGTTATTTGACAAAGATATTTTGACCCACACAAAGAGAGCTTAATTTACATCTGTATTTGTTCACCTCTTGGGCAAACTTTTAGAAGAATAAGAATTAACTCCCCCAGGCCCCTTGTGCTCCCTTTCTTCCATCAATTTCACCTTTGGCATAAATACATTTTTGTAGACTTGATAAATGTTTCCTTGTCCAGAGTTTTATTAGGAAGAGAAAATGCAGGCTCTTATTTAGGGAATCTTACCGTTTTTTTCAAAGATTTAACTGGTTCTTTTATCTTCATGGGTTGACAGACATTTATAAATAGGGAACTTTAGATTTCCTAGAATATTGATATCTTATTTTAAGTTGATTGGTATTTTTTCTCCTTAAAAGGAACCAATGTATCATGTTCATAAATTTCAGTTGTGGTAATTTTCATTCAATGCCTATATCCGGAATCTAGATATCTAGATAAGGACCCTTAACAGTAATACTATGTGCTTCTACAACTTTCTCTGTTGATTAGTACTTATCAACTTAAAGTGAATCAGAATGAGAGCAAGCAAAACTATTAGATGGAATCACTTAATGGAAAAGTAAAAAACAGAAGCCTCTGCTTATAAATATTGATGCAAGAGAGAGATCAGTTTACCACCACGCATGAAATCCAGACATTTTTCAGCAGACCTCAGATAGAAAGCTGAAACCAGGCATGAAAAATTATCAGACCCATTTATATCTACTGAGAACGATCTCACTTCTTTTGCTAAAATCCAGTCTTTACACACATTCTGATGTGCTATAGTGAACTCAAGAGTCTGTCTCAAAAGTTGCCCATTTTTATCAGCTGTGAATCCCACCTCTTTCCTAGGGATTATATTTTGCATCATGTAAATAACATGGTGGAGAAGGGGGTTATGAATCTGACTGATAAGTGAATTTACTTCCGTTCTGTAAAGATTGATGACTCCCGGGAGAGTATTTCATGTCTCTTTCTAGGAGTTTATATGCTCTCGTGATTCAGTTTTGTAGATGACACGGCTCCCATGTCTCTCCAGTCTGTTTCTCTGTGGGCTTCACACCCACGGGTCTACTTTTTAGTATCTGCTTGAGTGGCGTCTTCACCGTAACAGATCCAGTGGCTAACTAAACTAAATTCCCAAACACTCTCTCAGCTGACTTCAAAAAAGTAAATAAAATCATTTGCCGTATTGGTCCCACTTTTCAACTCATGGTAAAATCAGAAACCCAGTTAATTACCAGATGAGAGCTACTCTCTCCCCACCTACCCTTAGAATCCAAATAGCCCTCATTTGTATTCCAGCGCCCAAGGTCACATCACCTCCCCCTCTTGGGTCCCTTCAACAGTCTCCTAACACTAACTGATGGAAGAAATGCGAATTATGAATAAAGGGATGAATGAATATCTTTACTTAAAGGCATATGAACTGCTTTTATTTCATTTATCTTCTTGTTTCCCTGGTGACACTGTCCAGAATTAAATGTGATTATTCTGATTTGACTTGTTAATAGTAGTCCTGAAACAGTGGTGGTGACGCCTGCTTTCTTTGCCATATTTTTACCTCCCAGTTTACCTCCTTTGGTAGAAGAATAAACTCTGATTTCTCTTTTAAAAATCAGATCTTCGGGCTTCCCTGGTGGCGCAGTGGTTGAGAGTCTGCCTGCCGATGTAGGGGATGCGGGTTCGTGCCCCGGTCCGGGAAGATCCCACATGCCGCGGAGCGGCTGGGCCCGTGAGCCATGGCCGCTGGGCCTGCGCGTCCGGAGCCTGTGCTCGGCGACGGGAGAGGCCCGCGTACCGCAAAAAAAAAAAAAAAAAAAAAAAAAATCAGATCTTCCAGATCGTTTTAACACTCCTGTTCTTCGTGTACCTGGTAGTTGAATATGCACAACTCGGGAGATGTAATCAGGATTCGATTTTTATTTTGGGTTCACACCACTTTTTAAAATATATTCAGCTGGGACAACCCTTCCTTTTAACCAGAAAAAACCCCAGGCAGCTCCAGCGGTATTTCTGGTCTCTTCTAAGTAATAGAAAGTCCTTTATTTGCTTTCATTGGTGATCACGGACTCAACTCAGAGACGAGGAGTTTCTGGTCCTGTATAGCGATCAGAACCACGAACTTTAGCTGACCGTCAGGTCCCGTCAAGCCTCAGCCACACAGGAGACACTGTACCGTGGCCTGGAGCACCCTGTTTCTGTCTATTCTTGTGCTGGGTCCTCTCATTTCATCCCAATATGGCTTCACGCACACAGCTCCTTTCGATATTTAGGGCTGATCCTGGCTTGGGTGCTTCCATGCGTCCCTGAGACGCTTCCCTGGGAGGGCTTTGAGGCCCTTCCCATGCCCTTGGTGATGCTGTCCCCCACTAACCCCCCCAGCTGGCTGCTCCCCTGGGGCCCTGGTTTCTGACGCTCTCCACCGGACCCCACTCCTCTCAGCCTCACATATAGCCTCTTGGGCAGGATGTAACCCAACTTGGGATTGTGGACCAGATGAGGAAACTTCATCACACCCTTTGTAGTTCATCCAAAAACGTAATATGTCCTGCTCTCCACTTTCTGGAGCTGACACACAGCAGCCCTTCCTCTTGCAGCAGGGCTGTCCCTTCCCTCACACGTACCCCATCCTTCTGCCCATTTCTGACTTTGTGCTACTTAGTGGGGGTCGATGACCCGTTCCCAGTGTCTCCCTAAGTGCTGGGACATTGTCCAAGTGTATGAGGGTGTTCCATGAAGTCTCCTCCCTCTTGGTTTAGGTGCTGGGGGAAGAAACTGTGTAAAAGTATTTATGGCCGTATTTGCCTGCTGTATAAAGCAATCACTGCTGTGTCCTCAGATTGGTGTGAGAGCAATAGATCCATAGACCCATAGATAGACAGAGATGCCCAAGTCAAATACCGTCCTTAGAGAAATATGTACACACACACACATACCTAAAGGCAATATCAGTGCCGCCAGAAACACATGTAAGCTGTCCATGCTGTAGTCTGGGATGTCCTGAAATGCCTCAGTTATCACTGAGGGTAGCTTCATTAGAGGAAGTAGAACTTTTAGCACTTAACCACATGGAAATAGGGATTTCCACATCGGAACTACATTAATTAGGTGATACTATAATTAGCAATTCAGTTTGTCCTTTACATTTTGCCTTGCAAGGTAGAGTGTCCGCTCTGGAAAAGGCTCTCATCCTAATGCAGTGTTTTATATGTTACTGTGGGTAACGTCTCAGCCCAGTAGGAGAAGGAAGGACAAAGAAGACGCAGGAAGTCTAGGTAGCGAATCCCTAAGTGATACCACGAGAGGCTCTCCTAAGAATTCTCCACCCTTGTTTCCCCACTCAGGTGGTTTCCTGTTGGCCTCCTGATTCTGGCCTGAATGGAGAATTGGTTGTGACGTTTACGTTTCTAGCCTACAGTGACACGCTCTATTTGTTTCCCTTTCTTTTTCTCTAACCTGCGAGGCCTCGCTGCAGGTACGCTGAGACCCCCCCCCCCCCCCCCCCCCCGCTCGCTGCACGTGGTTCGTTTCACGGGCTGCGATGCCATCTCCTTGCACCCTCAGTCCTCTCGGAACGAGTAGTTTTTATCGCTCTGTCTGCATCCATCCTTCCGGCCTTCTAGGACTGCCTTGCTCTCCTGGCTTTCCGTCACACCTTCGAGAGCTTCGTTATCTCTCGTCAGGTGTTCTGAACAGCGATGAACACGGTATCTCTCCTTGTCCTTTTGAGCTGCAGAGCAGGTAGAAGCAGCTGAGCTGTCGGCACCAAGACAAGAATAGACAGAGCGAGAAATTGGGGCTGGTGGAGGTCAGCCGGGGTCTAGCCTGAAAAAGAAACTGCTCCACATTTTCAGGCAGAAGAAAAGGAGTACAGGGATTCGGTTCCCCAGGAAAAGTTGAGACAGATGGGAGACGATGAGGTGACCCAGAGACATGTGAAACGGCTGCCTCCTCTGAGGCTGGAGGTGGGAAGGGAGGAGGCTGTTCTACGGGGAGTGGAGCTGAGGGCAGCTGGTGGGAGCACGGCAGACTGGCACACCTTCCTTGACCTCGCATGGCCCTCCGCCCGTGTGCCAGCGCCTGGAGCGGGGCTGCTGAGACCACAGACGTTAGGATGTTAGGCCCCAGCTCGGGCAGACCCCATGCTTTGCTTATCCAGGTGGAGTAAGCCAACTGCTCTCGCTTTAATTCAGGGGATTCAAATCAGAGATGGCGGATGGAGCCATTTCTCCGGAGCGCACTCACGCCTGCACTTCAGTTTCCTTGGAGACGAGCCAAACCTGAGCCTGACAGCCTCCAGTTGGGAAGACAACGCGTGTGCTTTGGCCTTTCGTAACTTTTCTTTGTGGACCCGGGAGACTAAGTATCTTGATGGATTGTGATTCACACCCATGGCGAAAGTTTTATAACCCCTGTTTTTATATACAGCGAACGTAATTTCTCTTTTAATTGTGTGTATTGCAGTGCCGGAGCATTACAGCGAGTACATCCAAAAAGGGAGCGCGTGGCCGCGGTCCCTAGCTTACACCCTTCTCCCTGGGCATCCTCACCAAAGCGTTTCGATGCGTGTGCTAACTGCTGAAACGTGAGGAAAATGCTCAATTTCCTTTGGAGCCGTTTTATTGAACAGAATCATTCCAAAGGAAATCTTTGACTACATGACAATTCCCTTTAAGATTTGTATGGATCTGTATGCATGTAAATTTCTCTGTTACATGCATGAGGGATGCTGTCACTTATAGCATGAATCCTTAAGAGGAAAAAAAAATATAGCACCTGAGTTTCAGTTATGTAAAGACAGAGGGGGAAAAAGAGCCTTTATCCTGGCCTCTATCTTTTGTGACTTTCAGAGTTTTTCTCCTTTCATCCCCCAAACAATAAACTAGCAGGAAAAGGAGGGGTGGGGTTGAGGACAGAGATGCTGGGTTGAGGGACCTAGAAAGGCCCATGCCTGAAACCTGCTCCTGCCATTCCAGCAATGCCCGCTGCGTCCCTCCCGAGTGGCACAGCTGAGACAGGACAGGCCTGATCTGTCGCCCTGGTATCACAGACTCACAGACTCACAGAGCTAGGGTGATTCCTAGGGTACACTGAGTTTTTCTCCTTGCTGTTTTCCCATTCATACAGATTCCTCTGTCCATTTAACTAGGCTCTGAGGCTCACTGCCCTTTGAGTCACCAGGAGCCCAATGGGGTGGCCTTTTCCCACTCAGTGTTGTAGCATCCATGGCTTCTATGCAACCTTAGTGCCTCTTCAGGCCAGTGGTCCCAGTGAGGTCCGGAGGCTGAGGCTAGGTGGCTGGTGAGTGTAATGTGCTTTTACTCTTCCAGGGAGATGGGCTTTATTCGGAAGCAATTTCTTTGTAAAGTAACAAATGAATTTTGACTGATGGCACTACAGCTACAGGATGAGAGCCTCCTTTTCAGACGGCAGCTCATTTAGCAGCCTCATGGTTAGATGGCGTAGATAACTCCATGAGTCCTTCTCGGGGCGGTAATGTAAAAATATTCTGGAACAGGGATGAGAGGAAGTACAGGTGAGCGTTAGAGCAGATATGGGGGTTGCTGATTAGAAAACGATACATACTATGCAAAACTAGGACTAACATACTTTTTCATGCATCTTCAAAATCACCGAGAGAGAGAGAGAGAGAGAGAGAGAGAGAGAGGGAGAGAGGGAGAGAGGAGAGAGAGGTTGACATTACCATCCATGTTCTGGAGACGAGAAATCAGGAAGGCTCAGTGCCTTGATGTCATTACCTCCCAGGCACCAGGACTGGTTGAAGCTGGAGCCCAAAAGGCAGCAGCCGTGCAAGGCTTGTCCTCTTTCCAATACAGCTTGATGCCTCCTACCTAGATGTGGGCCTTGAGAAGTAGACTCGGCTTTGGCAGCTGGTGAAGCTGGAAAGGACTTTTCTAAAAAGAAAGGGGAGCACCTGGAAATAGGCCATATGTCAACGGATTGTGTTCAGTGAGGTGGACATCTTTCTGTAGAAAGTGAGGATCTACCAAGGATTGGACACGAGCGATCCTGGAGTTAGATTTTCTATTCACGTCTTCTTCTGAAAATTAACTTTTAGTTCTCGTGTTAACTTAGGACTAAGAGAAAGTGTGTATGTTATCATCATCCAGATTATATATTTTTTTAACTGTGGCCAGCTCATTTGCTATAATTGTTTTCAAGTGAAAATAAAACCCCAAACCTTTTAGTTGCCTTCATTAAAACGACAGGGCGCCTTTTCAGAATGTGCAGTTTTGAAATGCTTAGGCACAGTTCAGATTTCAGCATTGTGCGAAGTTTCTGCGTTTGTCTTGTGCCGCCACCTCTTTGCTGGGGGGAGGGGGTGATGTCAGAGGAGTGGGGGGAGGTCAGGACTCGCCACTGCCCGGAGGTAACCCGCCGCAGGTCCCCTCTCCCCACACCCACTTAGGAAGCAGTAGAGAGGCACGTCAACCCCTTCCACCTGCTCACCCTGCAGCCAGGGAAGTGTGCCTGGAGGCCCAGTGGAGACCCAGAACTCCTGCCCACCCAGCAGCAATGAGAATCCCCTCTTCTTTTGTGTCAGAGGAGGTTGAGCGGGGACCCCGAATTCTCCACTTGACAGTAGTGAGGCTGTGCCTCTCTTCCCCTGCTGAGTCAACTAACCAGAAGGTTAAGTGGGAAACTTCAACATCCTCTTCTCAATTGATAGAACAGCTTTGTGGGAAATCAGAAAGGATGTAGAAGAACTCAACACCATCAACCAATGGGATCTGCTCACTTACAGATGTGTAAACCAAGAGAAGCAGAATTCTCATTCTTTTCAATCCATGCTTCAAGAAAGACTATATTCTGGGCCATAAACCAAACCTAAAATTCCGAAGAATTGAAATTATACAGACTGGGGCTTTCCTATCACAATGGACTCAAACTAAAAATCAAGAAGAGAAAAATAACAGGAAAATCTCCAAATACCTGGAAACTACAAAATGCCCTTCTAAATAATCCATAAATCAAAAATGAAGTTTCAAGGGAATTCAAAAATATGTTGAACTGAATGAAAATGAAAATACAACATATCAAACGTTTGAGACAGACCTAAAACAGTGCCAAGAGGAAAATTTATAGCACTACATACACATATTAGAAAAGAGGAAAGTCTCAAGTCAGTAATCTAAGCTTCCACCTCAACAACCTAGAAGAAGGAAAGTAAAATAAACCCAGAACAAGCAAACAAAAGGCAATCCAAGAGCAAACCGAGAGCAAAATGCGTGGAATTTTTTTAAAAATAGAGAAAATCAATGAAACAAAGAGTTGGTTCTCTTAAAATAACCATAAAAATGACAAACCTCTAGTAAGGAATGACAAGGAAAAAAAAGAGAAAAGACTCAAATTGCTAATATCAGGAATAAAACAGGAAATATGAATACAGACCCTGCAGTCAACAAAAAGATCAAAAGGGAATAAATACTACAAACAACCATCACATATAAATTTGATGACTTAGATGAACTGGACCAGTTCCTCACAAAACACAAATGACCTCAATTCACCACATATGAAATAGAGTCCTGAGTCTTCCCTGCGCTGATGTCAATATCCTGCTGGTGATGGTTTTGTCCGATGTTATCACTGGCGGGAATGGGGTAAAGGGTCCACCGGCTCTGTTGGTGTTATTTCTTACAACGGTGAATCTACAATTATCTCAAAATTAAAAGTTTAAGAAGTATTCAAAGGTGATGGGAGCAGGTTATCTATGGACATAATAAACGGGCATGAGTGGATATCATTTATTTAGATTTTCTAGTTGCCTTTGACAAGGCCAGTACCAAACTTTATTGGATTGAGGAAATCATCATGATTAAAAGACCAAGTCTGGAAACAGATTGTATTTCACCCTTAAAAAGAAAAAATAAACCCATCTCGGATGTGTGTGTTGTGTGCATGTATGTCTCAGCTCGTCTCCTGAAAAGTCCTAGAAACACTGACCAGCTTGATAATACCATGCTGTTGTGCACCTCTAGGTCTCTAATTACAATTTTCCTGTAAAATATGAAAGGGCTCCTTGAGGAAGTACTTGATTCCAGATTTGGGACCAGGAAAAAAAAACATGATATGGAACCATGTGTTAGCATTCCACTCATGCCAAGTTTATGTAACACGTAGTCGTTAGCATTATTGTATTAATTAGGATAAAATAAGCTATCTTGGGGGGTAATGTCTAATACTTCTGTTGAGCTGTCAACTCAAATCCTGTCAGTACTGTAATCACCCATGTCTTAGGAATAGGCTCAGAAGCTCTTAAACTTGGAACGCCTTTGCAGAATGTTAATTTAACACATAAAGAAAGACTCAAAGAGCTAAAGCAGTTTTCCCATTGTCACAAAATAATTAAGCTCACCTGCTTCAAGACTTACTAATTTCATATGAAGTAAAAAGTTTTGCCCAATGCCATGCTTCCTACAAGCGTCAAACTGCCCTTCTTGAGTGTTTGCACTTGTATGGATCTTGTTAAGTATCTTTTCCACGTAACTTCTCCAGCTGGTGTCTCCAACAGGGAGGTTTTGAACTTTAGTTTTAATGGGAGACCTTTAGCTTTTTGTCTAACTATCCAAGTACAACCAGGACGCCATTCATGAGGACTTCCCAGAGCACATGATCTTGTGATAATGAAAGACTCGTCAACATAATCTTAAATAAAAAGGGGCAGCACGGATGTTATGCTATATGTGGTCACAACGTAACGAAACCTTTTTGTTCATTTCACCAAATATTAAATGAATCTGCCCAGTGGACAGAGCATTTTGCTTGTTGCTACAGAGACAGAGCTGAGCAATCCATGGTCACTCCCTCAAGGTACAGCAGGAAGGCCCATCACAAAGCAAGGCGTGACAGGAGCAAAGACAGGCAAGGAATGTATTTAGAAAAAATCAGGTAGTCCAACTGTGTGTGTGTGTGTGTGTGTGTGTGTGTGTGTGTGTGTGTGTTTGTGTGTGTGTGTGTGTGTGTTTACTTGAGAATCATCAGATGCCCATGAAAAGAAGAGGCTAGAATTATAGATTGGAACCATACAGAGGAGGACCCTACACTGCAGGCTCAGCTCTGGGACATTAAATAACTTGCCAGAGTCCATATGGATGCAGAGCAGCTTAGCTGGGTGTCTGTGGTCTCTGGGCACTGCTGTCTCTAATACAGGAAGGCATGTAGAAGCCAAACTCCAGGTTAAGGTTTCTCAACCCCAATCCGATGGTCATTGGGGGCCAGATACTTCTTCACTGTGGAGCTGTCCGGGGCACTGTGGGATACTTGTAGCATCCCTGTCCTTCCAACCCTTCAGTTGTGACAAACGCAAAAGCCTCCAGGCGCTGAAAGTGTCACCATCATCCCTGGTTGAGAACCACTGCTCTAGATGATGTAAAAATCGTTTATATTCAACAATGTGTAATATGTAACATGATATATAGCTTACATTTTAATATTGGCAAGCCATGTTCTGGCCTAGGGGCAAACTGGATAATTAGATAATGATTGAGAAGTATCTTAAAGTTGTTTAGTTGTTCGCCTCTTAGCTCAAGCAGTCTTCTGATCCAAATTCATGTTGGAAAATCTGGGAATCTGGAGGGTATCTTGGGATTTCTGTGCTGTTTAGGCTCTTGTGACAGCAAAGAATAAAATCTCAGCAAGGCTTTATTGTAAGGATGACACAGTTAGGCATTGGAACTTGAAAACCCGCTAGGAACCAGGACTCACTGGGGGTCATCTGGCCTTTTTCTAGCTTCCTCTCACTGGCCACTCAGCCTCTTTCTCATGGATTCTTTCTGTCTAGTTCCATCTTGCTGCCAATGAGACAATCTCCTCTGGGCCATCCAGTTAAAATTCCCCAAGGAGTCGGGTGACTATCACCTTCACTGGTCTAACCACCCACACTCCCTCATGGTGATGCAGAACAAAGAGACATCATTGACCAGCTGCCCTCCTTGGGGTCAGTCCTGGTCTACCCGGGGTAAAGGGCAGCCTGTGACACCCAACCGTGGCGAAGCAGCAGCAGCTGTTGAACCTGATGAGCCCTGTGGCTGATGTGACCCTCAGGACCCCGCTTGGGAGCTCACACTTGGCTGAGGCTGAGAGAGACAATAAAACCACGTCTCTCTTCAAAAATCAAGTCTCCCAGGCCAGATGGGAATACCAGCAAAACCAGACAATAAAGTCATTTAAATATGTTCGTAAGTAAACTGTGACAGAAAAAAAAAAAAAACTGTTCTTTGAATAATCCAGAATTAATTGTTTCCTGAGTTTTCTTTGTTTTAAGGACTTCACATTTTATTCACTGCTTAAATGATCCAAAGGAGCGCTTTTCTTTTTTACTGAAGTATAGTTAATTTACAGTGTGTTAGTTTCAAGTGTACAGCAAAGTGATTCAGTTACACATACATACATATATATGTACATATCTGTTCAATATCTATTCTTTTTCAGATTCTTTTCCATTATAGGTTATTACAAGATATTGAGTATAGTTTTCTGTGCTCTACAGTAGGTCCTTGTTGTTTAGTATTTTCTATATAGTAGTGTGTATCTGTTAATCCCAAAGTCCTGATTTATCTCTTCCCCGCCCCCAACCCCGCTCTCCACTTCGGTGACCATAAGTTTGTTTTCTACATCTGTGAGTCTATTTCTTTTGTAAATAAGTTCATTTGCTATCATTTTTTTAGATTCCACATATAAGTGACATCATATAATATTTTTCTCTCTCTGACTTACTTCACTCAGTATGATCATTTCTAGGTTCATCCATGTTGCTGCAAATGGCACTATTTAATTCGTTTTTATGGCTGAGTAGTATTCCATTGTGTGTGTGTATATATATATATATATATATATATATATATATATACTGCATCGTTTTTATCCATTCATCTGTCAGTGGACATTCAGGTTGCTTCCATATCTTGACTCTTGTAAATAGTGCTGCTGTGAACATTGCATGTATCTTTTGGAATTAGAGTTTTCTCTGGATATATGCCCAGGAGTGGGATTGCAGTATCATACGGTAGCTCTATTTTAAGTTTTTTAATAAAGACCGCGCTCCATTTCTCAAACTGACGCCTCATTTCCTTCCCTCCCAAGGTGTCATGAAGTCTTCCTACTTGGTTTAGAGAGTTTTCTGAGCAGGTGAGGGTTTTTCAGAATAAACAGGCTATGATGGCTGTGAGTCAGCACCCCTTTCTCCTAAACTCACGATTGGAGGAGGGCTCCAGCAATCAGAGCCTGGGAATGGGAGCTTTGAACTTGCCTGTAGCGAGAACTCTAAGACCTGAAGACACTGCTCTTATGAATAATTTAAAGCTGCCGCTGAGTCAAGTTATTCTTTAAAGGAAATTACTTTCGTGGTCATGTTTAACCATTAGTAATTATGCCACTTTCTTTTATTATAGGTAATGTATGAAATTGTTGGAGCAATTGAAAAAAATAAAGACTCCCTTTCACAGAATCTTCTATTTGTAATGAAAAGTAAGTGTTCCCCGTACGGTTAAAATGCCACACATTCTTTATGCCTCTGTCTCTGAACATGGTCCTATAAAACATGCCACAAGCTAAGGATAATTGAACTATCTTTCGTGTTCTAATGCCCAGAATAATAAGGAATGGAGCTTGCCATGCTACACACTGGTTATAATTTAATTTAGAGTCTAGTAGAAACCATAATTTAACTAAGCTTTTAGCAGACAGAAATATAAAACACCTTTACCGGTTTGGCGTGTGAATATAAAGGAGCTCTTGTGTGAAGACTGACGAAGATGCGTATGGCTTCCACGGTTATTTAGGCTACAGCAGGTGAATTTAGGGTGAATTTCATTACTTAAGATGACTCTGGAGCACATCTAAGGGTGGTATTTTATTCTTGTGTACCTTCAGCTATAAAAAACTAATGCTTACAAAGTAAAATGAGGGTACAAATTGATATATACATACACACATGCATATATGTATATATCCATATAAATTTATAGGTGACATCTGCTTAGTGAACCTTAGTACTTTATATACATATCTCTATACATATATCTATAATTCTATACTATATGTAAAATGATGTACTGGGTTTATATGTGGTATAATTATATATATATCTGTATTTACGTATAGATCTATAAATTTACATATATGTATAGTTCTATCTCCTCTAGTAATTATTTTCTTAATAGCAGTTCTGCAGTGATTCACATTTTCTTAATAACCTCTTCAACGAATTAAAATGTATCATCTTTGGGCTTTAAGTTGCTCTAAGTGAGATGGAGCCATTTATCATTCCTGGGAAAAGAAGCATATCATAGCCTTTCATGAAATAGTTGAATGCCTTTGAGCTGGAAATAAGACATCCATATCACTTCCGGCTGGAGGAATATATTTGCCTTAAATCAAATAGTAGAGTTGCAGTATATTGCTTTGCATGGGGAATGACTCTGCTTGCCTCTCAGAATGTATGGTTATTGAGTTCTCTTAAAGGCTGAGACTAATGATAAAAACATGGACTTGGAATAATACTGTGTAAAAGAAAGAAGTGAGATAGTTGACCTTGATTATCACTGGAAATATCTTCCTTCTAGTTTTTAAATATTTGGACTTTCATTCATAACATACTTAAAATTTTATAACGTACATAAAGTCCATGTATTTTATGAAGAACTAACACAGCATGTTTTCAAAGTTGGCACTAGGCCTACTTTTTTTTGTATTTCATGGTGACGGAATATGTATTTAGAAAGAAAACATGATGGCTTCAGGTATTGCAATTCTGCTTATCTTAACAGAGTCCCTATATCTTAAAGTCATTCTTTTGTGTGTGCTTGCTAACAAGTGCCAAGAGAAAACAGGCATATCTTATTTTATTCTAAATATTTTAGACTATACATACATCTGAGCAAGACGACAAAATTTGCAACGTGCCCTTATGTGTTCATATAAGAGGTGCAAAGCATTTTCTGCAGAGGGCTAGAGAGTAAATATTTCAGGCTTTGCGAGCCGTAAGTTCACTGCTGCAACTACTCAACTCTGCTGTGATAATGAGGAAGCAAGCGTAGACAATACAGATGGATGTGGCTGTATTTCAATAAAACTTTATTTACAAAAACAGGCAATGGGCCGGATTTGGCCCACAGGCCACGGTTGCTCACCCGTTCTATCCCACAAGCAAAGATGCATGGTTGTGATAGTATTTTATGAATCTATGGAATGTTTTGACACTGCAAATAGTTATTAAAAGCAAGTGTAATTTATAGATAATAGTAATAATTCCTGTCTCCAGGCATCTTGCTAAGTACTCTGCTTACAGCATCTGATTCAATTCTCATATTATCCAAAAGCTCCCAGGTGTGGAAGGAGGCAGGGTCTGTGGCAGGATCCCTACAAATCCAGCTGTGGCTGTGACACCCCTGACCAGTGCAGACAGGGAGCAGGGTGGCACAGCTCACACAGACAGTGCCCTCGTTGATGCCCAAGATGGGAAATCAAGTCCACTTGACTCAGAAGGAAGTAGGTACAGTCCAGACTCTTAAGTCTACTTATAAGTAGAGGAGATTTTACTGTTTATTGTCAGTGATGCTGTTGGCATTTCTGCAGACCTGCTCATAGACTGTGGGCACCTCAGTTAGCTCAGCCCGTTTTACGGGCAGAAAGGCGCCCAGTGCGTTGTGTCTAGAGCCCAGAGAGGGGTGCTTCCCATTGCAATGTGTATACAGGGTGACATGAAGAAAAATGCCTGCAGCAAGTGACTCCTAGAAATAGGGAAGGGAGGCCACAGCTGTCTCTTCGCTAGGGACTTCCTTCTCAGGCTCTAGGTGGCAACACGATGGCCGAATCTCTCTTTTCCATGTGCCGAGGAACCTGCTCTCACTTCCCACTGGCTCAGCTTATGGGCCGGGCTCTACTGTTAGGGTGAGGCCTGATGGCACCTCCATCGTAGGGGGGATGCTACCCCTGCTTTACCTTCAGGCAGCCTGGGTGTGTGATCCAGAGAAAGGACAGAAACAGATCACTTACATGTTTCGGTTCATAATTATGTCTAGTGTTTATAGACGCGGTAAGGCCTTTTTCCGCAGTTATGGGAGTACCAAGTTGCACTGTTTATCTGTGGTTCCATCCATCCACAGACCAGCTAGAGATATAAATAATATTTTTATTAAGTTACATAGGCCATGGTATTCTATGTTTATTGTTTCACTGTTTTTAAATGATTTCAAACTTAAAGTCACAAAATTAGTACGAGGAGCTCCCGTGTGCTCTTTTCCCAGATTGACTTTTTTCATTTCCTTTCTCCTTTTCTCTCTCACTCTCTCCTTCCTTCCGTCTCCGTGTGTGCATGCACGTGTATGTACGCACGCTCTCTGAGCCACTGGAGAATGGCCAAAAGTGTCTTTGTGTCTAAATACTTTGGTCCCTATCCTAAGACCAAGGACATGACCGTAGATATCCTCAGCACATTATCAGACTATTAAACATGGATACGATGCCAATATCTAATTCAGAGTTTATGTAACACTTTACCAATTATCCCACTAATGTCTTTCATAATCATTTTTCTCCCAATTCAGGACCATTTGCTGAGTTTACTTGCCATTTCTTGTCAGTCTTCTTTAAGCTGGGACACTTCCTCAGCTTTCCTTCTTCTTCATGACATTAATATTTTAAGAAGTGGAAGCCCAGTTTGGTCATTATTTTGATACTAAAATTGCCCAAGACTTGGCCAGTGAGAACCCCTCCAAGCTAGTTCCTATGTCCTTTTGACAGGTTCTCATGTCTTTTGGGGTACTTTCTTACATTCTGGCTTTCCAAAGTGTTCTAGGATCTTCTACCTTGCCTCAGGTCCAGAACTGGCCACTTATCCAAGAAGACTTGATTTATTTTAGAAGTGAATGGTGTTAAGAAACACTAAGAAATGGGGGCAGGGTGAACTCATTGCTACTGGCGTGTCATTGCTTTTAGATCCTTTCAGAACTAGAAAATTTAAGATATAGGCATAGATTTTACATATATGTGTGTGTGTGTATATATAGATATAGATAGATAGATCGCAGTATATTATTGTGATACCTATAATTTCCAGCCAACACCACAGGGCTCCTTTTTGCCTTCCTGTAATCCATAATTGTATCTCCCTTCTCTGACCCTCCTCCTAGCTCCCTATTTGTTTATTCATATAACGACTTTTCACTCAAGGCACTGCTAATAAATATATTAGCTGGGCAAACAAAATAATCTGAGTGCAGAAATGGTGGAAACTAAACCACTTTGCTCCTGAACGCTGCCAGCTGTCCGATGGGCCAAGACTGATCCTGAATGATTTATGCATGTTACATCACACTTTAATCTTGCGGGAATCCACAGAGTAGGTACTCGGGTGGTTATTTCACAGAAAAGGAAATTACGACTTAAAAACTGTCTACATACAGATAGAATTAACCCAAGAAACATGCCCTCTAGATCCTTAACTGTCACAGACACGGTTTTCACTTTGCTATTCAAATGTGTCCAGCCATTCACGAGCCCATTTCTCCCTGAGGTGTCAAGAAAGACATATGGACCCAGAATTACCAGAATTTTTATAACCTAACATCTAATATATCAACTTGCTTTCACCTTTCCAGCTTAACTGGATCAGAAAAAGAGGCACTTTTCTCCCTAACAGCTGAGACAGCCGAATGAGACAGGGGCTCCCCAGTGTCTGCATTCCACCGGGAGAGAGGTTCTTCCTGGGGACGTGTGTCCCCAGCAGTTATTTTCCTGGAATGGAGAGCTGCTGACCAAGACCATTTCATGACTTGGTCAAGTGCACTGAGGCCCCTTAGGTCTGAGCAGGTCCGATCCGGTTCTGGCTGTGAGGAGAGCAGTAAGAGCCACTCAGTTCAAGAGCAAGGGATTCAGGGCTCAGGTGGGGGACGGGAGAGCATGGGATCTGGACCAAGGGCAAAAAAGGTCAAAATTCATCAAACAGCCTGATGAGTAGTGGGGAAAATGAAAAAGAGGCAAAAGGAAAGGTAGACTCCTAAATTCCCTCCCCACTCAGAATGTTTCAGTGGTTAGAACGCTCGGATGACGTGTGAGCTTAACGCTTGCATGAATTACGATTTTAATGCCGCTTACAATATTCATTTATTTATTTCCTAGCTAGTGAAAATGTCATGATCAATCATTTGTTCCAGTCGAAACTGTCACCAACAGGAGCCCTCGTACCTTCCTCTCCTTCTTTTAAATTCAGAGGACATAAATCTGCCTGGCTCAGTAAGAAAATGACAGCTTCTTCAATGATTGGAGAAAACAGGAATTATCTAGAACTTAGTAAGGTAGGAGTTTTTACGATTCGTGTCTGGTTGTTTTGAAGTCTGGCCTATTAGCTCATTTGCTTCTTCTTTTAAAGAAAAAACAAGCACAATCCTCAATGCTAATGGAAATAAATTGATATTTTAATTGAAAAAATTAAAGGAAAGACTGCTTACCTAAAGTACAACCCTCTGAGAGAGGACAGTTACAAGAAAGTGCAGTGGAGTGAAAATTTGATAGCAAATAGAGTATCGGTCATTTTATCTGTTGTCTGTGCAGCATCCTTTTTACATCTCATCTCTGTGACTGTCTTTTTGATGAATGGGAGGTAACTTCAGGGACAGTAGGATTAAAGGGAATAAACTTAGCTACCTTATTCTCTTGATATTAATCACTTCAGAGGCTTTAGGTCTCTAAACAATAAATTGTAGTTTCTCATATAGACAGTGTATTTTTCAGGTCCTAGAGTGTTTTCACTGTGTTTTGCAGATTTTTAATTTATTTCAGCATTATACTAATTTTTTATTGGGGTATAGTTGCTTTACCATGTTGTGTTAGTTTCTGGTGTACAACGAAGTGAACCAGCTGTATGTATACATAGATCCCCTCCCTCTTTAGACCTCCCTCCCCTACCATCCCACCCCTCTAGGTCACCACAGAGCACCGAGCTGAGCCCTGTGCTGTACCGCAGGTCCCCAGTAGCTATCTGTTTTACACATGGTGGTGTATTTATGTCAAACCTAATCTCCCAGTTCATCCCACCCCACCCCCGCTGCCCTGTGTCCACAACGTCCATTCTCTACGTCTGTGTCTGTATTCCTGCCCCGCAAACAGGTTTCATCTGTGCCATTTAACGGGTATTTGTCCCACACCAGAGTGGTTGTACTTACAACCTAAGATTCTGACGATTTGTAAAATAGAACAAAAAATGCAGTGAAGAGTTGTTTCAAACCGAAATGTTTTAAGTTTATGAATTCAGTGCCCAGCTGTAGCCCAGTTTGTTTTGCTTGCCTTTATAAAAACTCTTAAAAAATGAGAAATAGGGTTGGGAAGGTGTCCAGGACAATCAATCTTAGAAATTCAGTCATTGTAGCTTGCTGAATTGCATTTTAAATTACCAATTAAAATAAAAGCATAATTAAAGTCAACTGTATTATAGAAGAATGGCAGAAATGTGTGTAGCGTATTAGAAGTGTGTGTGTGTGTGTGTGTGTGTGTGTGTGTGTGTTTGTGTGTGCTCCTGAGTGTGTGTGTATGTGTTTAGCCATTAGACCCTAGATTTAAGGGTCCTTTGATATAGTTGTTCCAGAACTGGACCATCACAGGAATTCAATCTCACTGCATATAAAATGGCATCTTTTACATAAAAAGGACAAAGTGTTCCCCTTGTAAAAGCTCCATCTCTATTCCTGGTGGTTTCGCTGAAACTTCTGGCCTTTCCTTTCTCAGTCACCCTGGAAACCATGAGCAAGAAATCGCCACACACCTCCAAACTGTAATTTTTAACCTTAATTATTAAACATTACCAGGCATAGATGCCATTAGTCTTTTCCCTGAAGGACTGCAAAAGCGAGATAATTCACAGCAGTTCCTCCACCCGGAAAGGGAAATTGAGTGTTCAGTTTCAAGGGATGAAGACTTATTTATTATGATTTTTCCTTAAGTGTTCCATTCCTCTCTTCCCTCCGAGGATCCTCACCCCTGCACACACATCCCTGTGACCAGCAGGGTAGCCATCTACCCACCCTTCAGCTGAGCATCACGTTCGGCTTTGTGTTTGTAGAAAACAAGTTGATCTTAGACCAATCGCTTCGTTTTCCATTCCCTTGTCAGTTACAATTGATCTTTTCAGCTTGACACTTCATCTCGACGGAAGGAAGTGAGCTATTGCCATGATAGCAATAGCACCATATTGACAAGGATGTTTCATCAAATTTTTTGTTCTATCGAGACCTTTTATTTTAAGATAAATGACTTTGGATCGATAGATCTGTTGGTCTCAGTCTGTATGATTTCGTGAAATGTAATAGTACATTAGTGGCTGAGGTTTCTTTTAACCCCTGGTGGGATTTAATTAATTACTTTCTGCCCTTTCGTTCTTCACCCACTGGCTTCGTTTTCACTGACTTCTTTTATCTGCATTATCGTTTAATCTTTGCTGCGTATGAATTATTTTCTCTTAAGAGCTAGATATAACTACGTAGCGAAGAAAACAGTCTACTGTCATTTTTCACAGGCAAGTAATTTACTAACCCCTTTTAGTCATTAAAAAAAAGAAAAAGAAAAGGAAGAGAAAGAAAAAATGAGTAGTTAAAAATGAGTAGTTAAACTCACGGAACAAACCAGTGATTGTTAAAACATCAAATCTTTGTAACGTAAAATATAAATTGTATCCTTTTACCGCAGAGTAAGCTACATTTCATGATAAACATGCACAGTTAGTAAACACAATCAGGATACCAGGGGAGTTTACTGTACCACTAAGCAAGTCAACATCTGTCTATTCTCAAATGAAAGTAGATGCAGGTTCGTGACGGCCATGGACTTGAAAGGCTACAGAAATGGTTACTTTCCATGTAGTTGCCCATTTTTCTAGCTCGTGGTACCATTACCGAAAATCATTTGGCACTGATTTTTATAGTCTGTTTTAAATCTGCATCTGCCTGTAAGTGAGTTTATATGAATCAGAGGGTTAATTTTTTCCCCTCTAAACTGGAATTTAGTAAAATAAACCCGCTCACCCTTTCCTTTTGTTTTCATTACAGTTATTAAAAAAGAAAGGAAATTCTACATTTCTTCAAAGACTAGAACGGGGAGGCCCGGCCACCATTGCATCGCAACTCAGGGTTAGTGAAGTTTTCAGATTTCAAAAACTGCCATTTTGATTATATCAACTGTAGAGGGTTTACATGGAATTCTCCTCCATTTTCAGCCCTTAAGGACCTTCAAAAAAGCATGCACACACACACACACACACACACACACACACACACACACACGCAAAGCAAGTGAATGCATAATAAATAAGAATCATGGATTGAAGATAAAGATTTTTATTTAAAAATTGCTTTACCTTGTCAGTCGGTGCCCTCTTTGGGGAATCAGTTGTGCTTTACTTCTCTCCTTAGAAAACTCTGACGGATATTACTGGAAAACTTCAGAAGTGCACGCCACACTTTATTCATTGCATCAAGCCCAATAACTCGAGGCTGCCAGATACTTTTGATCATTTTTACGTGTCTGCTCAGCTGCAATACATTGGGGTCCTGGAGATGGTGAAGATCATCAGACACGGATACCCTGTCCGCCTTTCCTTCTCGGATTTCCTGTCAAGGTAGGTTTTGCTCTCGTGTCCACTGTTCCCGGGACCATGTTGATAATATTGTAGCGTGGATCTTCTGTTTTCTTTTCTGGCATTTCTTTTATTATTCATATTCTTTTACCCTGAGTAGACAAAATACTGTGGGAAGCAATGAAATACGCTGACAAAGCTTATATAAAAAGTTACTGGGCTTCCCTGGTGGCGCAGTGGTTGAGAGTCCGCCTGCCGATGCAGGGGACGCGGGTTTGTGCCCCGGTCCCGGGAAGATCCCACATGCCGCGGAGTGGCTGGCCTGTGAGCCATGGCCGCTGAGCCTGCGCGTCTGGAGCCTGTGCTCCGCGACGGGAGGGGCCACGATAGTGAGAGGCCCGCGTATCTCAAAAAAAGTACTAAACTTTACTGCAGACCCGATAGCTTGGAAACAATTTTCGTGTTCCTTAAATTTAGGTTCCTCGGATTTAAACATTTATAAAATTGTTGCTTATAATATTGACATAAAAATTATAATTTAATATAAGAAACTAAGTATGTGATTATTTCTCCTTTTATACGTATGAACAAATTTTTTTTAGGTCAAGTGTTGGCAAACTGCGTTCATGGGCAAATCCAGCCCACTACCTATTTTTTGTAAATAAAATTTTATTGGAATACAGGCAGTGAAAATAATGAGGAAATCTGTTTTCAGGCAATCAAACAATAAAAGGGAGGATGAGCAAAAGGGAAACAAGAAAGTATTTGGTAATCTTACATAAAAACATGAAATTTAAAAATAACATTGACATAGAGTAATATCAATATTGCAAGTATAAAATCTAGCATTTATGGTTAAAAACTAACTGTACAAATAATATGGAGAGATCTGTTTGGCAAACTATTCACCTAAAAAAAAGAGATTTTAAGATCTTGTTGACCAGAAGTTCCATTTGAGCCACTGGTTTGAAGAAGCTGCTAAATTCCGGCAAAGCAATCAACGAAAAAACTTAAATCACCAAGTTGGAAATAATCAGGACAAAGGGTACGATATTTAAAGTGTGACTAAAATTCGATGTTTAATTTGTATCACATTTGTTTTTCCAGAGGATAGGAGTAGCATCTGTTTATTGTGTATTTTGGTAAATTTCACCAAGACACAAATAAGAAAATAAACATCGTAGGAGCCATTCATTCTCAAAGAGCTGATAGACTATTCAGAAGGGAGGAGATAAAATCCACCACATTTCAGGATAAAGTATCTGGAGAATGAATACGTTTAACCTGCAGAGTGATCGTGTAGATAGACAAGATAATTGTGTTTAAAAAAACTGCTAATTCGTGAGCTACTAGACACACTGTCTACTATTTATGGGGAAAAACTGCAAAGTTGGGCATTACACGGGGATACATTAAGAATTAATATGTGCTGAATATAAGAATTAATTTGTGCTTTTGTTGGGTAGGGATGGTGGTGTCACATCACTGCTTATTGTACATTAAGAGGTATCTGGTAGGGACAGCTCTGACCTGCCTCTTTCTGTTCCCTCAGTGGACGTCCATTTATAGTCTCCAGAAATGTTTGGTCTGTTAATGAGTTTATATTTCTCACACTTTACAGTTTAAGTATTAAAAGTCAGCCTTCCCACCCCTTTAAGTCCAAGTGGTCTTCGAATCAATGAGTTTAAAACCTGCCCATAAACAAATTTAAAGTAATAGATTCCCACATTTACCCCAGACCTTCTGAATGACAGTCAACAGAGAGTGGGGTCCAAGGACCCCCTGGTTTGTCTGATGGGGAGGGGTGTGGTGCTGTTATTGCTGGCATCATACGGTCTCAGAGGGTCACCAGCCTTGATAAACTGTAGTTCACTCAGCAGCACTGACTCCCTTCCCAAGCCGTGCTGAGAATCATGGTTCTGCAACGTTAGTGTCCATCATAGGCTTGTTAAAATACAGATTCCTGGGCGGCAGCCCCAGAGTTCCTGGTTCGGTAGGTCTAGGTGAGGTCCGTGAATCAGCATTTTTAGCGAGTTCCCAGGTGATACTGTTGTTGCTTGGTGTGTGGACAACCTTTTGAGAACTACTGCCTAGAACATCTACTCCCTTGGGGATTACATCTTTGTTGGTTTTGTTTTCCCAGACAAGGGTTGGAAGTAGGTGAATGCCTTGATAAGCAAAGGGAATTGTCGGGGATGCAAAATCTCAGGCGTTTACTGATTACTGAATTAAAATCTGCAAATCTGTTGAGATTTCCAAGTGATCCGGATGCAGTTTCAGAAGCACCGTGAGTGGATTCCTGCACTGGATATTAAATAGGATTAATCTCACCCTATGAATACTTTTTAAAGTGCATTCAATGCATTTTCTGTTGTTTATTTTGTTAGAATGTCTTCGACTCATGGAATCAAAGAAGCTTGGCATTAAAGTGTCCCTCAGAGTTTCTCTGGTATAATCTTTAGTAGCTGCATGGATCTTCCTTACAGCTACTCCAACAGGCAGTCACTTGAATTGTCCTATTTTCCCAGAAAAGGGTGGAGAACATGGCTGTGTGTGTACGTGTGTGTGTACAGGTATGTACATGTGTGTACATGGTCCCAATATTATATATCATAATAATTAGAAAATCATTTTACCTTTGTTATTTGTATTTGTCTAGTTTGACATATATACATACATACCTACCAGAATTTCTTATCTCTATTACAATAGTGTACGCAGTGATTATCTTTTAAAATTAAGTACGGTCTTCCATGTATATGCATTTCTTGCTTTACTCTGACTTCTAGGCAGAGGCCATGTCTTATTCAGTCACAATACCTGTGTGTTTTGGGTTTTGGTCAATGTTTTAGGAATGAAGCTGGCATTGGGGATTAATAGCTCTTCGGTGTAAAGTAATGTTTCTCCATAACAGAGACGATAGCTGCACTATGTGTGTTGAAAAGAATAGTGGGGATGGGAAATGATACTTCGTGGTAAATCTCTGCTTTTCTTTAACCAGCCCCTTACGTAAAAGGAGATGTGATTTCAATTTATCATCTTTATGTGTAATTGCACATTGGTAGAAATGGGATTATTAATGTACTTCAGGGGGAATTTGTCACGTCTCTCTTACATAAAGGACGCCTATCTGGAATATTATCACAAAAACACTGATCTGTAGAGAGATTATCAGCTTCTACAGAACTTGAATAAAACACAATCCACACATTGTCACATCAACAGTAACGTATTTATTCAGAAAGCTCATCAGAACCTTGAAATCCCCCCAGGCAATCAAGCTTCCTTGTATAAACAAAGCCTCGAGGTTCAATTTAATAGTTTTTGGTTGCCAAAATATCAGATAACACTTCCTATGTAAAACATTTCTTTTCTGTTTGTATCACCTTGTCTTAACTGTTAGAGAATAAAAACCAATCAAACAAATTACTTTGTTTAGTTTACAAAGAGGAATATGGTTACCACAAAAATGCTGGACAAAGAGGAAAAATATGTCCAGTTTTGAAAGCAGCACCTACTCATCTCAACAGCATTTATCGCTTCTGAAACCCAACATGACAGTCAATGTGGATAATGGGCAGTTCTGCGGAATCTGTAGGTGGACGTGATGGTATTGCAAATTCGCTTTCTGGTATCCTGGCTTTAATAACTGTCCATCATTCTGAGTCTTCCTAATCAAAACCGGAGAATTGTGTTTGTCGAGAAATCCTATTTTGATTAAATGAGAAGCATGCTTGTTGAATTTTTTCCCTAATAGCATCAATAGTTTCTGAATGGGGTAGTAAAAATGCAAGTTCCTATCTCCATGGCAAGAAACCTCACAAGTTTGGGTATATGAGGAAGAAGGAAAGGAGCAATAGAAGTAAATTATTATGTGCAAATCATGATACATAATTGGATCACCTATTGCTGTGGACTGAATTGTTCCCTCCACAAAAGCTCATACATTGAAGCTGTACCCCCCAATGTGACTGTATTTGGAGATGGGTTCTATAAAGAGGTAATTAAGGTTAAGTGAGGTCCTAAGGGTGGGGTCCTGATCCAATAGGATTGGTGTCCTTATAAGAAAAGTCATCAGAGAGCATGTCCTTCTTCTCTGCTATCTGAGGATGCAGTGGAAAGGCAGCTGTCTGCAAGCCAGGAGACCTTGGTAGAAACTAACTGCCCCACACCTTGATCCTGGACTTCCCAGCCTCCAGGACTGTGAGAAAATAAACTTCTGTTGTTTAACCCGCCAGGTCCGTGGGATTTTGTTATGGCAGCCTGAGCTGGCTGCGAATACCTGTGTTCGTAGGTGTGTGTTGATATGGTCTCAATAGGTAGCATAGCTGGACAAGTTATGCTGGGAAGTTTTTGGGACTTTGTTCGTATTATGTGCTACTCTTGGCGCTAATGGGAAGAAGTCTAGTTTACATGCACGTATCATGTGATTTAAAAAACTTGTGTCTTTGTTCATGGAATCATATTCTTTCTATCTCTTTCTCTATTTACTCAATGGCATTTACTTGATATTTAAGATTCACTCAAGCATCCTCTCTGTTGAAAAGTCATTTATAAAATCCCAAATTGGTTTGTGTCTCTTCTCTAAGCTTCAAAAAGGCCTTAAGTATTTTACTTATTATTTGCTCACTGGAAATACTCATTTATGTGAATATTTAACCACTTAACCACTAGAGCAGAGGTTGGCAAACTATAGCCACCAGATCAGATCTGGCCTGCCACCTACTTTTGTATGACCTGAGAGCTAAGAATATCTTCTACATTTTTCAACTGTCAAATTTTAAATGGTTCTATATATACCTACGTAATCTCCTCAAGTTTGCCTCTTGGCATACAAAGCTAAAATATTTACTCTCTGGCCCTCTACCGAAAACAAATTGCTACCCCTGTCCTAGACCATATGCTCCTTAGAGAAGGGCAGGTATTATTCCCTGTGCAGATGCTAACATAATGCCAACCAGCCATCATCCTTCTGGGTCCAAACTCTATGAAACTGAACAAAAAAGATCTGACGTCCTCTTCCATTTCAACAACTGTCTCTAATGTTGGATGGATTCTTCAGTTTGTGAGAATTTTTCTGATGGCACTGTAAAAGACAAACTCTCACCAATACAATCTGTAGACCATACAATTCCAAGTCAGTGGCTTGCAAACAACGAAGGTTCCTTTCTCTTTTACATTATATTTGACTGTGTTTAGAAGTTGCACACCTAAGCTCGAATCAGCTCTGATTTGGGCCTCTTTTTCGTGGTGCACCCCGGGGTTCAGGAATAGCCCAGATCTAGGACATGCCCTTTCTGTGCTGGGGGAGAAGAGACGTGGCTGAGTGGCTGCTACAACTTGTGCTGAGATGCAGCATCTGTCACTCTCTTATATTCCATGGGTTAAAGGCAGTCACGTGGCCCAGGCCCACATCAGCGGAGTGGAGAAGTGTCTTATTCATGGGAAGTACCCCAGAGCACGTAACGAAGAGTAGGGGTATATACACTTCTGGCTCGGTTAGCAGTTGCCCCAAAACTTAGTGGCATAAAACAGCAATTTGTTATTTCTCCCAGTTCTGTGGGTTAACTGGGCTTATTGGGGCATTTCTTGCTTGGGGTTTCTCCATCCATTGCAGCCATACAGCTAAAGAGGTTGGTGTCAGCTGGGCTGGATGGACAAGACGGCATCTTCATCCCTGTGTCTGGTGCCTGGCTGTTCCTTCACGTGGTCTCTCTCTCCAGCAGAATAATCTGGACTTCTTACCTGGCAGCTCATGGTTCCAAGGGGCAAGGAAGGAAACTTGCAGTCCTCTTACAAGCTGGGCTGGGAACTAGCATGGGTCGAAGCAGTTGCAGACCAGCTGAGATATTTTCACTGGGAAGCAAGCAAGTGGCCAACTTTGGGACAGGCTACCACATCTTCTTGGAGGGTGAACATGCAAGTAATTGGGAATGATGCCTAAAGCTCCGCCTGTGTGCTCCGGCACCGAATCGAATCTCTGTAGCCAGAGTTTTGGGTGAAGTAGAAGAGAATAGCTTTATTGCTTTGTGAGGCAAAGAGGGACACAGCGGGCTTGTGCCCCTCAAAAACTGTGTGTCCCAACCTGGGAGGATTTGGTGAGGAGTTTTATAGCAATAGTCCAAGGGCGGGGTTGCTGGTAAGATGCAGGGTGTGTGCAGGGCCTGCATTCCTTTAATCTGGTCTCAGCTGATCTCCTGATGGGCTTGTGTGGTTCCTTTAATCCGGAATGAAGAATGCTAACATCTTCCATTTGTTGGGGGTTTTAGTTCTGTAAAGCACTCAAAGATATCGTTATGTGTATCCCTTGAGGCGGAACCAGGACCCTGCCCCAAGCCTGCGCTATTGATTCCTGACTGCTCCCCACTTGTCTCTTCATCCCCTCCCTTCCCTGATTAGCAACTGTTTGAACCTCCCCCTTGGAACGCAGGGAGGGTCATGGAGGCCGAACAGAGAGGCTCCCGTGCCCAGGAGCCCCATAGGGTCTTGCTCGGTTTCAAGAACAACAAAAAAATTTCGATAGTCTTGCCTATACCCATGAATTGCTGTTATATCATCCTTCACCAGTAAGTGTATGTGCGTTTGGTGTGCTGAATACTGTAATACCAGAATTTTTGTTTTCCAAACTATAGAATTGAGGGAGAGAATAAAATGAGGCAATGATGATGAAACAGTTTTGAGGTGTCTTTAAAGGTAAGGTGCCATGCCTGGTACCTTGTATGGCACTGTACCACCGTTTTCAAAGCTTTCTTCAATACCCTGTATGCTTGTCACATTATAATTATCATGGCTTTTTAATGGTCATCCAAGCCTGTGCCAGATTTTAGTCCTTTGTGTCTCTACTCTTCTCAGGGTGCTAACCTTCTAAATGTTCGTCTTTTTTCCAGATTTAGAAGGGACATCTTTTGGAATCTAGCTGTGGGTCTTGGGTGGCAAGCGTGGAAGGGTCACATCATTCATCTGTGGACTTCTCTGTGGTTGGCAGGGGAGAGCAACAACCCTTTAATGAGGCGCCCTTATGTGGAAAAGACAGAAGGGCTTGTCCCATAAAAGCACCACAGGGACTGGTCTTATGCTTGGCAAGGTGAGGGCACATGGTCTGTGTTTTGAGATTGTTACTGGATGAGATCCCTCGCAGAAATAGTATGAGTCACTTAGCTTGTTTAAATGACACAGTTGTCGCTGAAAGGGCAGGCTGTGAAAGAGCATAGCCATGATGTTAAATTGGGGAGAGGGATGAAGGGACACACTTCAGCTGATTGGATTAAACTAATGGGCAGCGGCCGCCCAGCCCAGCAGAATCACAGCTACAGATCTGGGTTGGAATCATCGAAAAGTTTTCTTTGTTCCTTGGAAGTGATGTCAGTTACTGTCAATACATCTTTTTTTTTTTAATACATCTTTAATAGAAACGTGAGTTAATACGTTCGAGAGCTGTTAAATATTCTAATTCAACTGGCAAAGGATACATTTTCTTCTGGGTAATTTTGCCAAGTCTCAACGTATTCTTCCTGCTAAAACCACTCTGCAGGGTTGGCTGATTGTCTAAGGTTTAATGACATTTGGAAGGAAAGAGGGCCTGCTACTTTTCAATGAAATATAAAATAGGGGAGAGAAGTATAATAGATTCTCGAAGCTATTTCAATTTAAACATAATTAAGTATCTTTATTGGGAATTTGTTATACTGTTCAATGGATTAGGAATCATAAATTACCCCGTGATCCACTCCGGACATCTGAAAACGTTTTCTTTAAGAGACCAAGTAGTAACTATGGTAGGCTTACAGGCCACAAGGTCGCTGACTTATGTATACTCAACTCTGCCTCATGGCAGAAAGTAGCCATAGACAGCAGGTCAACGAACGGGTGAGGAGGGGTTCCAATAAACTTTGTTGGCAGGAACAGAGGTGGGTGCTTTTGACCCAGGGGTACCTAACCCTTTATCTAGTCCCACCCCTCCTCTTTCTGATAGATCTGGGGGACACTTCTCCATAGAAAATGGGACAGATAATGAAAGGTGACGATGTTTGCTTTCATACATGAATCGTTGGGCTTCCATTCCTAATTCCCACTCTGATAAGCTGGACGGTCTGCCATGACAGCATTCATTCACTCATTCCTTCACCATTCACTTCTTCATTGTTATCCGTTCACTCTTACTTTATACTGGCATTTTGTGGAATCAAAATGCCATTATGCCTTTAATTTTTCAATTATAAGTTATGTCAGGGAAAACATAATCGCAAGATGATGTTGCTTGTGGGGGCCAAACCAGTTTTAAATAATTACCTATAATTTGCTTGTTCCATGATTATAAATTATTTAATTCTGTTTATAGGGCAACAGTGTTACGTAGTGGGATCGTTAGTATATGATAGTTTTCATTCACGGTATCTAAATGATCCTCATAACTCAGGAGTCGACAGAGAGGCTCAGGTCATCATTAGGACTTTTGAGGGGACCTGATTCGTATCATTTTTCTTACCCAGTTCTTGACCAAAGTGAGAAGACAGAAATCATCAAAATGTCATCTTTCTTGCATGTAAAGTCTAGGATGAAGGACACTGCTTGGTGTGAGAGGCAAAGTGTATGCTAATAGAACCCCAGAATTAGGCAGAATTGCACACACACCCCCAATTATGGACAGTTTGGGCTCAGGTAGACCTCCCAATGAGGGATGCTGTTCAGGCAAGGCTTGGAGAAGAGAAGGAAGACAAGCATTCCATTGCAAGCAGTTTGTTCTCAAACAGCTGAGGATCCCCTGTTTGGTTTTGTTTCGTTTTTCTCTCCAGAATTACCAGTTAGATTAGTCAGTCACTTCGCCTTCCCTCATGGATTGTGAAGGATTAGAGAGTGACCCAGAGTGCGTCGTCCTACCTCCATGTCTAAGGAAACATCAGAAAAGATGAGGCACCGCCCTTGCCTAACCCTCTGCATTGTTTTGTGTTCTGAACCAGAGAACGCATCCAGGAAGCCTACAAATAACAAGGGGGGTGGTTCTACTCTTGGGGGGACGTCTTGAGTCTTTCAGAATATTCTCCCCCCATCTTCATGAGCACCCACTGCTTTCTGATGTATCGAAGCAATATAGACTTTTGTACCCAAAGATTCTGCAGTGGGCCAACAGTGCATTACTTGAATTGATTTCAAGGCCACTCTGTATTCAAGACTATAAATGAATTTTATTTCCCATCCCCAACCCCTCCTGACACATTGTCCAGCAGAGCCCATCAGGGATTCTGCAACCAGAATAAATGAAAATATTAAAACAAAAGAGCAACTCAAATAATAAAATCCCAGTGGCCTAAATATTCCCAAATTTGACTATGAATCTTCTTCCGTTGTTAAATTCCCAGCGAGAAAAGAAAGTTCAAAGATTAATACGTCTTATAAATTCAAGTCCAGAGATACTCAGTTGCAAAGGAATTGAAATCCCAAACCTGATTATCTTGACTTTCTGAATTAAATGTCCAAAATTCCATATGCATATGAAATTACTATTTCAGAAGCATTCTTTCCATTTTTCTAACTTGGCTCAGACTTAGCTAAAAAGGTTCCATATGTCTTGGTGGAGCTGGGGACTCTTCAGTGTAACATTCTGAGCAGTTAGTCATTATATTAGTGTGTTTGGGCTGTCGTAACAAAATACCGTAGTCTGGGTGGCTTAAACAATTGGCATTTATTTTCTTACAGTTCTGGAGACTGGAAGTCCAAGATCAAGGTGCCATGGAGACAGAAAGAGACAGAGACAGAGAGAGACAGAAAAACTCTCTCTGGTGTCTTTACTTCCGAGGATACTAGTCCTGTTGGGTTAGGGCCCCATCCTTAGGAGCTCATTTAACCTTAATTACCTCCTAGAGGCCCTATAGACGAATACAGTCACATTGGGTATGGGGGCTTCAGAATACGAGTTTTTTTGCGGGGGGACAGAAACATTCAGTGTGTAGTAGTCATCTTAATGATGTGACTAATTTAGATCTCATTGGTTGTGCATATCACTGCCAAATCGCTTATCAATGTCACATCAAGTCCAGTGAGTAAATACTAACCATAAGGTTATTTGGATACCAATGTCATACACACTAAATTATTTAGAACTATTTCCCTAGTCCTAGAGCAGAATATTACAGGAAGGATTATTCTAGAATCTAATATTTTGTGTTGCCAGAGACAAGGGTGATCATAATAGTATATTGACCAAACCAGGGCATGTTTAAGAGTGAAATGGGGCCACTGTTAATAATTTTGACAGAAATACAGGTATAACCTGGGACTGTCCCTGGCAAACCAGGACGTTGGTCACCCGAACTCTCTGTACCCTGCACTTAACCTTCTCATGAGTTTCACTGCATTTCATTACCAGGAATCTTTCATCTCTGTCATTCCCAGTGGATTATAAGCCCTGTTAAGGAGAACCTTCCACTATATGCATGTAATAGGTGGCCAACAAGCATTTGTTCAGTAAGCTAATAACGTTGCAGTTTTCTGTATAGTTTTCTAGTTGAGCTCTACATTGTGTGTCCAAGATGTAGCATTCATTGATAACCTACGATGCGTTCCTAACTCAAACCAGCTGTGACTTTCAAACCACCTTAAAATATATGGTTTCATTATACCTAAACATTTCCTTTTCTCTTTGGCCATGCCACGTGGCATGCAGGATCTTAGTTCCCCAACCAGGGATCGAACCCGCGCCCCCTGCAGTGGAAGCACGGAGTCTTAACTATTGGACCGCGAGGGAAGTCCCTAAACATTTCCATTTTAGGGTAGCCATTTAAACGTTAGGGTGAGATAATGATCCCAGTCTTGCCTTTGTCACAGTTTAATAATATTCTCACTCCTCTAAAAGCACTGAGTCATTTTCTGAAATTCCTAGCCATAACTGTACAGTAATTCATGGATTAGTGCTCTAGATTGATTTTTTAAATGGCTTTCATTTGATGGTTCTTTCTTTGCTCTTTGAAATGCTTTGTTAACGGAAAGTACTCTCTGTTTTACTGCAAGGGGAGGATCAATTTATTCAGTAAAAATATTTTTAGGAATAAAAACATCACAATAGACACTGGATTGATGATCTATGTTTAGGGGAGAAGCTGCTACTAACTAAAGAGTAATTTGCACGTCGGGCGGACCCATTTAATACTATTTCCACAATGTACTCACTTGAGTCATTCACTACAACTACTTTATTGTGAGACCCTATTACTTACACTTGAAAAGTTACTTTTGTGGCAAGTTAATAAATATTTAAATTACGTGAAATAAAGATGTTTACATTTAGTAGGAATCAATTTTGAAATAAAAGTAATTCGTTTTATTATTAGGAGATCCTTACTATTTTTTAATCCACGGTTTTAAAAGTATGGTGATGACAATGTGTTTTTAAACTAATATTCTTACAGATCTCTCTCCACTTATGACCAAAAAAAAAATCCCAGTGTATTTCTGTACATCATTCTCAGCTATTTTCTTCACAGCTGTCAAAAATGGGATAACTTACATTAGGAAGGAACTTATAATGTATTCAAAACAATGAAGTTTGCAGGAAAATGAATCACGCAGAGTGGAGTGACCTGAAAATTATCAATGCACATAGTGAGGGACTCAAGAAGAAAAAGATTTTAATAGGAATGAAAAGCCTTCTCGACAACTGACGGATGGTTAGAGACGGGGCAGTGTGACTTTTTTTCCAGCGCTGATCGTCGTGACACTGAAAATCAGAGTCCCACTCGAGAACTAGAATACCAAACGTGGCACTCAGCAAAAGGACGCCCTCCCCTTTCTCTGAAGAAGCTTCTATTAGATCTCTACAAAGCTGAGGAATAGAAGTAATCATTTATACATCAGATTTAATAAAGCAATGATTATTTAACAAAATAATAAAACAAGAAAGCTATATCTATACCTTTCCCATTAGAGATAACCCACCCATCATTTCTAGATTGAGTTTTACAGATTTATCAGGAAGACACTTATTAAGAGGAGTCATTCCATGGCTATTTAAAACTCTGCTGCTCTTGTCCCAGTGAAAGATGTATTTGGAGCAGGTACAGATGCAAGAGAATTTACTTTCTATGCCCGATACACCTCACTGTCAAGACCAGCATCGACACCGCAGTCATCTTCCTGCACTTGAACATCTGGGCATTGTTTCATTAGGTACTTTTATATGGTGACTCCGAATTCGTTATTGTGTTTTGATCCTTATTCCAAATAAAGCGTACACTTGCTGATAACAGGACCTGCATTTCCCCCAACGCTTAGCCCAGCACCCTTATTCATGGCAATTGACTGACAGCCTCATCTAGCAGCAGCTTCTGTGTCCTAGTTGTGTTTCTTGTTTCATAGTATGGGTTGGACCCTCTTAGTGAATACACTCATGGTGCATGCCCGCTGAGAATGGGTCATTTCTTCATGCCATGCTGTAAAGTACCTTAGAAATGCAGTGTCAAAGGCACCTTCTCCCATCCCAACTCTTATTGGGATAGGAAGTATTGGAATAGAAAAGATTTGGAATAAAGGAGTTTGGTCTTCCCACTCTACCATGATATCGCCTTACAGCCTTACCTAGATGGAACCTTAGTGACCTATACAAGTGTCCTCTCATAGATTGTGTCCCCAGCACCTAACACAGGGCCTGGTACAAGGCTGGTGGCTAATGACTCTGCTGTTGCTATTGAAGTGATTAATCATTCAAGCCATTTTGCAGGGAATTTTCGTCCTCTTTATGCCTCCACTAATGTTTATAAATTCTGTGTCACTAAACACACACACGTACGCACACCAGGCACTTGTCAGACCAAATTCTTTAAATCAGTACCTCTCAACCATGGCAGCTCAGTAGACTCATTGGGGCTTAAATCTTTTAAAAAGTACGGATAGCTGTGTAGGGGCCTGGGCAGTAGGTAAGGTTGTCAGATAAGACACAGGATACCCAGTTAAATTTAAATTTTAGATAAACAACCAATGTCAAATCCATTTTCCTTGCTTTTTTTCCATCAAGAGGAGAAACTCCTCTGGTGTTTACTTACGTACAAACTAAATATCAGAAGAAGCGCGAACTTTGGTTTCTATCGTAGGCGTCCAGAACAGATTTTTTGTTAAGTTTCTCTGAATTCTTTTCATGAAGATGAATTTATTTATTTCTAAAAAACTTTTAACAGTTTTAATAAACTATGATTGACGTACAATAAGCTGCACCTGCTTTTTCCGTTTAAAAAAAAATGACAAGTTTAGACGTAAACCTACATCTCAGAAACAATTTCACAAATCAAGATGGTGAACCTGTCCATCGGCCCCAGAAGATTCCTCCTGCCCCTTTTGTAGCCTCACCTTCTTACCCATCCCTGCTTCCTCATCCCCAAACAATCAATGATACTTTTGTTTACTAAAAATTAGTTTCATTTTCTGAAATATTTTGCAAATGGAATCATAGGTTGCGTACTCTTTATCTGGCTTCTCTTGCTCAGCATGGTAATGTTGACATTCAGCCACGTAGTTGTGTGTCATCAGTGGTGTGCTGGGCTGTATTTCTTTTTAATGTTCACTCACCTGTTGATAGGTATTTAGGTTGTTCCCAGTATTTGGTTATTACCAGTACGGCTACTGTGAACACTTGTGTCCCAGTCTTTACATGGACATGTTTTCATTTGGGCGGTGGAGTTGGGGGTAAAAATATGGGAGTGGAATGACTGAGGCATATGGTTAGCATATGTTGAACTTTTAAAGATACTGCCAAGCCCTTTTCCAAAATGGTTGTGCCATTGTGTATTCCCACCAGCAGGGTATGAGAGTGCCAGTTACTCACATCCTCTCTAACACTTGGTGTGATCAGTCATGTCATTTGTTACATTCTAATGGGTATAAGCCGGTATCTCGTTGTGGGTTTACTTTGCATTTCCCTGATGACTAATGATGTCAGCCATCTTCCCATGGGCGTGTTTGCTATCCATACACTTTATTTGGTGAATTTTCTGTTCAAATGTCTTGCCTAATTTTTCAGTGGGCTGATTGATTTTTAGACTTCTTTATAGGTTCTGAAGACACATATATATTAAACATTTAATTGGCACACATTTTCTCTAAGATTGTGTCCTGTCTTCTACATTGTGAAAAAGATTACATAGAATTGGTGTTAATTATTCTTTAAATATTTGGTAGAATTTACTAGATACACCATTTAGGCATGGAGATTTCTTACTTGGGAGGATTTTAAGTATGAATTCAATTTATTTAATAGTTCTCAGGGTAACTAGAGAAGGCCCACACACAGCAACGAAGACCCAACACAGCCCAAAATTGATTAATTAATTTTAAAAAATGAGTAAAATTTTAGATTGTCCAAAAAAAATAGTTCTCAGGGTATTAATACTGCCTAGTTCATCTTGGTTGGATTTCAGTAATTTGTAGTTTGTAAGGAATTGATCAAATTTATCTATAAAGCGTTGTTCGTAACATTCCCTTACTACACCTTTAATGTCTACAGCGTCTGTGACAATATTCTCTATTCTGATAATTTTGTCTTCTGTCTTTTTTTTCTTCTTTACTAGTCTTGCCAGAGTTTTATCAATTTTATTTATTCAAAGAACTAGCTTTTGATTTTGATCATTATTTTATGTTCAAATACTTCCACTGATTTCATCTCTTATATTATTTCTTTCCTTCTGCTTGCTCTAGGTTTATTTAGTTCTTTTTTTCTCCAGTCTTACAGTAGAACTTTAGCAATGTGAAATCTTTCTTCTTTTTGAATATAAGCATTTAATATGAATTTCCCTCTACTTGTCGAAATATCATCATTGAGCTGATGATGAGTTTCCCACATTCTTACAGCAGCCACTGGCCTGGAATCCAGGGAGCTGATGATGAGTTTCCCACATTCTTACAGCAGCCACTGGCCTGGAATCCAGGGAGCTATAAACCCAGAAGTTGGTATTGGAGCAAGTAGAAACAGCTCCAGGAGAAGCCCTCTACCCCAGGCTCAAGGGGCAGGACATGAAACTAGTAAAGATCCAAGCATGTGGAAAGGCACTGTTTTTATCCCCTCCAATCTCTCATGCCTCATCTCAAGCAGACCTGTGGCAGAAGGCTCATAGGCAGCTAATTCTCTGAGGGAGGGGAACTTTCTTCCCCAGTCAGAAGAGATCCCAGGAGGGTGGGATGAACCCCTATTGATCTCCTCTCTTTCCTGTCAACCTGCAGCTCAGCCCCAGATGCAGGCACAGTCAAAGGGATGCACCATGGAGGGGATAATAAAGCCCCAGACTTCAGGCTGGAAGACAGGAAAGGGGAGACTCAAGGAGCAAGAAAGTGCTAGTGAGACTGGGAAGGAGGGGGAGCCCTGGAAGGTGACACAATAAAGCCTTTAAGAAGCCAAGGCTCACCTCCAAGCTATGTGTGTGAGGGTCACAGATGTATTTCACTTTTTTTCCCATTCAATTTATTTTTTATAGACTATATTTAGAGCACTTTTAGGTTCACAGCAAAGTTGACTGGAAGATAAAGAGATTTCCCCTATGCCCCCTGCCCCCCCACATGCACAACCTCCCCCATTATCAACATCCCCGAGCAAAGTGGTACATTTGTCACAATAGATGAACCTGCATTGACACATCGTTGTCACCCAAAGTCCATGGTCTACATGGTTCACTCTTGGTGTTGTACGTTCGCACCTTCGTTTTTCAAAGATATTTTTACAAGTTAATTGAGTAATTCGAGTATGATGCATCTTGGAGAAGTTTTCTTCATATTTCCTGTGCTTGGGGTTCAGCAAGCTCCTTGGATCTATGAGTTTCTTGTATCTGTGAGTATGCAGCTTTCATTAAATTTGGAAAAATTTTGTCCATATTTTCACGGAGGATTTTTTCTTTCTCACCTACGATTGCCTCTCATTTAGAATCTACAATTACCTGTGTAGTAGGTACTTGAAGTTGTCCCACAGGTCACTGATGTTCGTCTCTGTTCAGACTTCTTTCTCTGTGTTTCATTTTGGATAGTTTCTGTTGCTGTGTCTTCAGGTTCATTAATCTTTCCTTCTGCAGTGTCTAACCTACACTTAATCCAATCCAATGTATCTTTTGCTTCAGTTGCTGTAGTTTTCATCTTCAGAAGTTCAACCTGGATCTTTTAAAAATCCTTCATGCTTTTAACATATTTCTTCTTCATTTTAGTATATATTAGTCTACTAATTCCATTATCTGCCGTTTCCAGGTCAGCGTTGACTGGTTCATTTTTCTCTTTATAATAAATCATATTGTTCCCCTTCTTTGCATCTTCGTCATTTTTGGTTACATACCAGATATTATGTTAGTTTTTCAGGTGGCACATATTTTTGTATTTCTATAAATATTCTTGAATTTTGACTAAGAAACAAGTAAGTCACTTGGAGAAGTTTGTTGTTTTGAGTTTTTCCTGGCACGCTTCGTTAGTTAGAACCAAACCAGTATCTAGTCTGAGCCTAATTACGTTATCCTACTGATGCAGGACAATTGAGTTCTCTTTCCAGCGCCCCATGAATTGTGGAATTTTTCACTCTGGCTGATCGGAATAGCCCAACTTTCTTCCTGTCTTTGCCGTGAGAATGGTTCCCTCTCCTCCACTTGGGTGGTTCTTTCCTGGGACATTGGTGGTTTATCCACATGTATGTGGTGATCAGTATTCTTCTTGAGACTCAAGGGGGCTCTGAGGATCTCTGGACTCTTCTCTCGGTGCAGCTCTCTCTTCTGAGATTGTCTGCTCTGTGAACTCAGGCTGCCTTGGCATCCCTCATGTCCCAGCACCATCCCCTCCACTCGGGGAGGGCCTCAGGCTTCACCTGGGATTCCTCTTTGAACCACAACCTGGAGCCTCCCCCCATGAAGTAAGCTGGGGGACTCTCAGGGCCTGACTCATCTGTCTTCCTGTCTCTCAAGGATCACTGACCTTCATTGTCTGGCGTCCAGTGCCCTGAGCATCACTGCCTCACATACGTTGTCCAGTTTTAAATTGTTTGAGGATGGCAAGTAAAACTAGTCCCTATTCCTCCATCTTGACTGAAAGCAGAAATTTATAAATTTATTTTTTATATCGGATTCCTACTGGACGGGCCTTTTACCTATTAAATTGTTCCTGGGCTAGGTTGTGAGCACCTATAGTCTATTCTTACAACAGAGAACTTCCTGAGACGAATGCTATTGTTTGAAGGCTTGTGTTTTTTAGGTAGTTTTTGATACTCTGGATAATAGTAGACTTTTCTCCTTTGATCTTCCAATTATGTATACCAACTTTTCCTAAACAGACTTGTATCTCTGTAGAAAAATTAACATAGAGCAGCTGGTATTTTATAAAATGATGATTCTAGACAAGAGTTTGGATAGGAAGTGGAGGTGAATACTATATTTGCTTGAATGTGCCTGGGATTCTAATTAAGCTAAAATTAAGCATGTTACAAATTGTCCAGGAAGCTGATGACTTTTTTCTTATTCTTAGAGAATTCATGGGTTGGAAGTTTCTATGACCAAAATGGCTAGAATTGCATATTTATGTGCACGGCCCTGAATAGACTTAGGAACATTCTACCCGACACCCTGTGCCAAAAAATAAAATGATTTTGACTCAAGAAAAAAGTTCCACCTGCTTTGCCCACAGTAGAATTTTGAGAGTTAGCAGGAAATTTCCCATTCTCTCATTGATGATCTACCAGTGCTTTAACCTGGGGAAACCCTGAGACATAAAAAGATCTTAAGGTATTTCAAAAATTAGTAAGTAACAAGGGTAGATACCTTTCACTTACATTTCTCATACGTTATCTCAGAAATCTTTACAGCCATTACCTGAAAATATTGCTATAAGCATTTATCAGATCAAGAGTAAGACTCAGGGCTTCCCTGGTGGCGCAGTGGTTGGGGGTCCGCCTGCCGATGCAGGGGGACGCGGGTTCGTGCCCCGGTCCGGGAAGATCCCACATGCCGCGGAGCGGCTGGGCCCGTGAGCCATGGCCGCTGAGCCTGCGCGTCCGGAGCCTGTGCTCCGCAACGGGAGAGGCCCCAACAGTGAGAGGCCCGCGTACCGCGAAAAAAAAAAAAAGAGTAAAACTCAAAAAGTTAAGACTTAAGCAAATGCCTCTGGCCTTTACTGTGTACTATTGCCGTTCCATTTCAGTGGTCTGGGAATATATAAACATACATATGTAGCATATATAGTATAATATATAGAATACTAACAATAATTGATCTGTTTCAAAGAAACAAACAAAAAACCTAATCAAGACAGGCCTTGAGCTGCAGATACATCATTCACTGACGTATTTAAAATTAAGAAACGTAGCAATCACACGTGAAACCTGACAAAGTGCAGTGTTACATGACGCCTGTACTTCATTTCCCCCTGAAGGTTATTTCATTTCTTGCCTTAAATCTTACCCAGGACTCCTCTAAAGACCTACAAGCTTGAATGCTAAAACACATCTCTAAAACAGTTTTCCATTAGAGTTAATATTGAGTCCCTACAAATGACCTGAGGCCCTGCTAAGTGTTAAGGATAGAAAGATACGTGAGTCTTGCCCAGATCTGATGTTCTTCCCAGGTAAGTTGGGGGAAGAGATGCAGGAGATGGTACTGCGGTGCTGTCAGAGCCTATAAGTAAAGCCCGTTATCCCACCAGAAGGAATTCCAGTAGGACTCTTGAGCGATGATGAGAAACAAGCTCACTGCCAGAGGTGACGGAGGAAATCCCAGACTTAGAGTGAGACCTGAGGATATGATGTGAGCAAAGGGAAGGAGGGAAGAAGCATCAGAGGGCGTCTGGGGAAGACATTCTCATTGCAGTAGCCTAAGTACATTAGGGAAAACGACAGCTGAGAGGAAGGCAAGAACTGTGTATTTTAGGTACAAACTTGGAATTTATCCTGTAGCTCATAGGCACTAAATGTTTAAAACCATGTGATACTGTGGTTTCATTCCCCTTCAAGCTAGATCAGGGGTTGGCAGACGATGGCCCACGGGCCACATCCAGTTGGCAGCCTGTTTATTAAAGTGTTATTGGCACCCGGTACCCCATTTGTTTACGTTCTACCTTTGGCTCCTTTCACATTACAAAGGCAAGATTGAGCCTAAAATATTTCCTGTCTGACTCTTTACAGAAAAAGTTAGCTGGTCCCTCCCTGAGCTAGACTTCTCCAGCACACTTTCTTCACCTGACACTGGACCAGATCATTGTTTTGGGGCAAGATAATTGTTTGTCATGGTGGGCTGGCCTGTACGTTGTAGGATATGTAGCAGCATCCCTGGACCCTATACACCAGATTCCAGGAGCTCTCCCCTCCCCGCTCATGACGTAAAAACATGTCTCCAGCCATTGCCACATGTGCCCTGGAGGGCAAAACCACTTCGGGTTAAGAACTGTCTCTATGGACAAGCATCAAGGTCCTACTGTAGAGCACAGAGAGCTATATTCAATATCCTGGGATAAACCATAAGAGTATGGAAAGAATATGAAAAAGGACATATATATGTGTATAACTGAGTCACTGTGCTGTACTGCGGAAATGAACACAACCGTGTAAATCAACCACACTTCGATAAATTTTTTTTAAAAAAGAACTGCTTCTAGTAGCTAGGTTTTGGTGAACATGACCTTTGCCAAAGTTGAAACAGTAGGAATTTGAGGGAACTGAAAAGACAGATGTGGGAAAAAAACATATTTTGGATGTGGAAATAGCACCACTTAGTGATTATAAACACGAGGCTTCAAGCAAATGAGCGTCAGGGATGACGTCTGTAGGTCTGGCTTGGGTGCTCGGTCCGGTGCCTTGGGTCACAGTTAGGTGTCCTCACTGAGATAATCACAGAGGGACAAGCAGGTATCAGAGGGAAGAAATGAGTTTGGCTTTGGACACAGTAGGTTCAGGTACCTTGATGTGCTAAGGTAAAGAAAGCTAATAACCTGTTGAATATGAGAAAATTCTGGCAGAAGAGGTATATTGGAATGTCACCAGATTGTGGTCAGGGTTGAAGAAAACCAGAGGGTGCAGCATCAGCAAAGCCATGAGAATATGAAGCCTGTGGGAACTGCGACCAAAGGAATTTCTGCAGCAGAGAGAACCAGACAAGGAGCACAGGTTGTCTGCTGTATCTCTGTGTGAGAGAGAGGTGCACAGAGGGTGCCGGGCAGAGGAAAGAGTGTGTACATTGAGTTGTGGCTGAGAGTCCAGGACTTTTGAAAGATAGAATGAGAAGAGGCCAGACAAGAAGAGAGGGAAGGTCAGGAGCTCCATGGCCTCCGAGGAACACTGTAAGGAGAGGTAGCACTTAATGTGGCCTGAAACCTTCCCAAGACGAGTGTAGGTGAGCAAGACACTTTGCTTAAACGTTGTATAAGGGCAGGTTCCTTATAAATTAACTCCTAGCGTGTACGGACATCGCACTTGGCAGGTGGCAATTGTGACGGCGGGAGAGGGTTTTCACGGGCACCAGCGTCACACCGGGTACTGGCAACAGTTTTGAAAGAGGTGAAGTGTCTGGGGATGCAACCGAAGTCGGAGCTTGCATCTTTCTCCTTTCGTAACATAGATCTAGGGTCACGTGTGCACTACACAGCTTTCTAGAGCAACACATGTATTATGTATTACATATCAACACGGGTTTAAAGTTAATCCATTTTGTCATTTTCACTGAAATTGATCCACTCAGCAGTCCTGTTTTTAGATGGCTTGGGGATAGTTTAAAAATGGTTTTAAATAAATCAGCCATGGGCTTCTTTTAATACCACCCAGTCAGAAGGTGTAGAAGAAGACACATCTGAAGAACAACGGGGACTTGAAAAGTGTTTTAAACGATCCAATGAATAAGAGAAAAAGTGTGCTGCTAGGTAGCACTTGTGCAGGGCACAGTGGCCTGGAGAAGAAAAGATCTTTGCTGATTTCTCCTCCTGACCACATCTGCTCTCCCGGCTTGGGTCCGGTGCTGCTGAAGTAACCAGCACCTCTTTGCTGCTATGAAGTGAGTCCGTGCAAAGGTGGACAGTGAATTCCACCTCGGAGATGGTGACCAGGTGCCAGCTAGACAAAAATGGCCAATTCTCCTTAATATATGTTACAAATACAAATAAGAAATAAGTGACTATGAAATTGTGCTTTCACTTGATGTCTAACATGCGATGTGATGGTACAATCATTGGTTTTTATATATTTACATAAGGGGATGGTCACCAGCAAAACAATATCCCTGAGTTATTATTAAAATAATATTAAATATTATTTAAGTGCATTTACTTTATACATGCATATACTTATATATAAATATTATAGATTTAATTATCTTACTATATAAAATAATATTTAAATAACCATTAAAATTTTATTTTCTCCCACCTCCTCTCATTGCTTTTCTTCCTATCCTTCCTTTAGTCACTCAGCCAGCAGTAGCTTGTGGAATGTCTTCAACATAATAAATACTGTGTAGTACTTTAGGGATAAACATATGGAATGCATAGAATATTCTCCTTTGCCTCGGAAGCTAGGGAGCTCGAGGATGACAAAGGGAGTGATGCGATAGAAGAGGATGCATGCAGTGTCTAGTCCAGGCAGGTAGGTTTCCAGGGAGAGGGTTCACAAAGTCTCCTGGAGTAGATGTCATTGACCCCAGGCTTGAAGACCACCTAGGATTAACCAGAAAAGAAATCAATGAACAGTTGTCCACACAAGCAGGTGCAGAAGCGCAACAATAAGGATGAATTGTGAGTTCAGTAAAATTCAACGTGGCAGGAGTGCGTGATCCTGACGGCCGGGAGATGTTTAACTAGGGAAACACAAAGCCTGTAAAAAAAACTAGGGCCGCATGCTGAAGGTGGGGAGTCCCCGAAAAATGCTGAGAAAAACGGTGTGAGGACTTGGAAAGACGGGCAAAGCAGGCGCAGTTAGGAGACTATCGATTCCAGGAATTGAGACATAAGTAGCTGAGGCTTTACGGCGAGAACTTAATTGAGAGGAAGAGGACAGAAACTTTAGAGATGTTTAGGATGTGAAATGATCAATACACGTTGATGGACCTGTCTTTAGAGACGTCCAGGTTTCCAGGTGAGGAGGTGGAAAGACGGTAGATCCCACATAGGAGTATTAGGAGGGAGTGTGGAACTTGGGGTGTGCGTGGGAGATCCACACTGGCTGTCCAGGAGGCAAGGGGGCGCATTGGTGTGAAGTTCAGGAAAGTGATTACTGTGTCTCACATACACACAATTTTAACATCCGTTCATGAGGGATCCTTACAGCCTTGCGGGTTTTGAGACGGGTCAGGGAGAAATTCCAGGAGGGGCAAGAAGCACGTGCTGAAAAGCACATGTATTGATGAGAAGGATGGAGGGGATGAAGTGTATAAAGGAGGCTGAGAAGTTGTGGGACAGCTTAGGGGCAGCCTCGAAGAATGGCAAGGAGACTATTTCAAGGAGGAAGGAGCCAGTGGTTTCATATGCCACAGAAAGGCCAAGTTATATGAAAACAGAAAGGGTCGCGGGAGAAAAAAGCCCTGAAATGCAGCCATTGGATTTGACAGTAGAGAATTTGTTAGCTATCTTGACATATGAGGTTTCGATAAAATGATGGGCACAAAAGTGGAAAGCGGATTGCAGAGGTTGGAGAGTATATTGGGATGAAGAAGAGAATCGGATTTGATTATTGTTCCAGTGCTAACCCACCCCTTGCTAACTCTCAGTTACCACATCACATTGTGGTAAAACACAACTTTCAAAAGGGGAAAGTCATGACTGTCATACAAGTGTGCTGTGAACACCTCTCCAAGACTTTATTCAGTTCCTTAGGTAAAGAGGAGGCTAATAAGGTGCTACAACCAGATCTGATTTACAAGTGAAGAGTTTATTTACAGAGATTATATTCTCTAGGGGCAAAATTTATTTACCCCGCCATGACGAACGTCCTTTGTGTTGCTTTGGACAGAAACTTTCTGCACGTCATCAGTTTCTGTAGTTTAAGTTCTCTCACAGCAGAGCTGCAAAACAGCCGAGTTTAAAGCAATCAAAGATGATACCTCTATAGAATTCGGTAATCCCCAAGGGTCCACTGGGCAATGCCCAGAATTCTTTTGAGAGGACATGCAAAGGCAAGACCATATCTTGTTCACCATCTTTCCCAGTATCCAGCAAAGTGTCGTACACACGTTAATCTTAATGGTAATTATCAAGAGAAGTGATAGAAAAGCGAGAGATGATTAGAACCAGAGCTTTTAAGTGTGTGCAGTGCCAAAGGTGTATATATGTTACTGGACATGAAGAGACAGAGCATTTTGCATATTATTAATTCCTCTAGGGTTCTAGTCAATACTAACTTTAATCATGCCTTCTCTGAATGAGAACTTTCATTAGAGGCATCAGTACCTAATGGTGAGTGATATACTTAAATTTCCAAGATATCTCAAATAGCACGCATCTTACATCATTTGGACTTACCCAGCCAATATTTTCAAATAGTAATAATAAGTAATCAATATTTAATATGACAATTATGTGCACATTTTATTTCCCCTCAAAATATGGGTGTACTGGGTTCTAATTCAAAAATGTTAGTTACCCTTCACTATTTGTTATATCATTCAAGAGTGACATTACCTGTTTTAAAGTGTCTCATTAAAAGAGAAGAAAGAATAGATGTTAAATTTTTCCTTTTGATCCTATGTTCTTAAAAACGTTCATTCCTTGCATTTCTTGGCCGAAGATGACAACTCAGTTAACTGACATTAGAATTTACTGCTGCTCATTTTCCATGACTCACCGCAATACAGATGTCAATTTTGTCTTTTTTTTTCAGTTTCCCTTTTTCTTTTTTTAATTTTCATATAATTTTTAAAGTTTACTTTCCATTTGCAGCTATTACAAAATATTGGCAATATTCCCTGCGCTGTACAATACATCCTTGAGCCTATCTTATACCCAATAGTTTGTACCTCCCCTTTCCCCATGCCTGCATTGCCCCTTCCCGCCCCCCCCCCCCCCACTGGTAAGGGTTTGTTCTCTCTATCTGTGAATTTGCTTCCTTTTTGTTATATTCAGTAGTTTGTTGCATTTTTTAGATTCCACATGTAAGTGATATCATATGGTACTTGTCTTCCTCCGTCTAACATTGAAAGCACAGTGCTTTCCACATCCATCCGTGTTACTGCAACTGGCAAAATTTCATTCTTTCTTGTGACTTAGTAATATTCCATTGTGTGTATGTACCACATCTTCTTTCTCCATGCATCTATCGGTGGACACTAGGGTTGTTTCCATGTCTTTGCAATTGTAAATAGTGCTTGTCTGAACATTGGGGTGCATGTATCTTTTCAAATTACTGGTTTTGTGTTTTTTGGATATATATACCCAGGAGTGGAACTGCTGGGTCATATGGTAGTTCTGTTTTTAGTTTTCTGAGAAACTTCCATACTGTTTTCCATAGCGGCTGCACCAATTTACATTCCCACCAACAGTGCACAAGGGTTCCCTTTCCTCTGCATCCTCACCAACGTCTGTTATTTGTAGACTTTTTGCTGCTAGCCATTCTGACAGATGTGAGGTGATACCTCGTTGTGGTTCTGATTTGCATTTCCCTGTTGATTAGCAATGTTGAGCATCTTTTCACGTGCCTGTTGCCCATCTGCATTTCCTCTTTGGAAAAATGGGAGTATCGGATGACGGTATTTTAAATTAATGCTTTTTGTGTGGTATTCACATACAATGGAAGATATTATTCAGCCTTAAAAATGAAGGAAGTTCTGCCTTTTGTGCGAACGTGGATGAACCTGGAGGACATGATGCTAAGTGAAATAAGCCAGACACAAAAAGACAAATACTGTATGATCTCACTTATATGTGGCTCTAAAACAGTCA